>NC_068927.1:43460000-43730000 GCF_023091745.1 Budorcas taxicolor
TAGGAGAGACATCTCGCTGAAAGATGGCAAGTACACTCCTATGCACAGGGCACCACGGGACACATCTCCTTGGAAGTGTGCTGATTAAAAATCAGTCAGCAAACCACATATCCCCAGGAGCCCTGCAGGTAACACAAACAAGTGACATAAAACAGGGATAAGAAAACTATTTTCTCTTATTTTCCTTGAAATTCTCAGTCTTCTTAGTTTAGGTCCCTTCTCCCTACTTTTGATCATGACATGGGTACAAGGAACACTTCACATCCAACTTACCTCTTTTCAAGCACCATGATAAATATCAAAAGATTCAAGTTAGGTGTCTGGAAGATAGTCAAGGGTGGCGGAGACCCCAACGATATGGGCCAGAGTTCGTCGCTATGGCAGGGAACGATGTGAGCAGCGTCATTAATTTAGAACTGTTTGCTCTAGCGTAGAAAGCATGTGTACTGACTCCAACTGTGTTTTCAAGTAGGCGTTGTGGGGAAGGGTTGTTTTACGTAATTGAACTTCTAGAAGTATTGGATTTGATGCATATTCTAACAACAGTTCCATCAGGAATCTGGGAGGTGGGAGATTCATGAGGGAGGGGACATATGTACACCTGGTTAATTCATGCTGATGTATGACAGAAATCAAATCAGTATTGTAAACCAATCATCAATCAATTAAAAATAAATAAATATTAAAAAAAGAAGAATCTGTGTCTTTCTCTCTCTCTCCCTCCCTCTCTCTCTTTCTCCTTCTTCCCTTCCTTTCTTTCTTCTGTCTATCTCTGCCTCTGTCTTTAGTCAGCTTTGGCTTTCTCCTCTGCCTGGCTGTTCTCATGATTGCTGGCTGGTGGGCCATAACAGCTGGGGTGCTTGCTTTCTTTTCTTCTCTTTGGTGTAAATGGGAATAACCACAGGCTCTCTCTCTAACCAGAGGCTGTGAGTTGTTTCCTTCATTCTGATTGGACACACTCAGGTCACCTGCCACTCTTGGACCAATAACAGATCCTAAAAGAGTGGAGTACATTGATTGGCTTAGAAGATCAGGTCCATTTCCTGGGTCTGGGATCAATAATTGAAAAAAGGTAGGAAAAGAACCAAACAGAATTGGGGCTCTGTTGGAAAGGTAAAGCGCTGGGGAGAAGACAAATGGCATCATTACTCAGATCTTATAGCTTATCAAAAGAAGTAAGAAAACTGGATTTTAGATGAAATCTCACAGTTTCAAATAAAGACAATTTTTTTTTCTAAAAACTCTGTGACCGTCAATAATGTGTGGCTCAGCAAAGCATAATTAGGCAAGATCTGAAGGTATCCCTTAGGTCTCCAGTTTGGCGTTCCTGGGGTAGTAAAATGAAGGAGGTGATGAGTGGATGGTATCATTGGAGAAGGACAATCAGGATGGTCAAGAACTCTGGAACGAGAAACTCATGGTGTCTTTGTTCTTTCGTCTCATGACTGCCTGGGAATAACATGGAATAGATTTCAGTGGGCCCCCAATAGCACCTCAGAGACCTTTAAAAGGTCAAGAGCTTCCTTAAGAACTTAACTTACTACCTGAGAGTAACTTGGGTGCTACGAAAAATCAAGATTAATGTTCATTGGAAGTTAAATCCTGCCTTTTTACCCTTAGGAAAATTCTAAATGTTAGAAGAAGCACGGATCAGCTGAGAAAGCTACAGGTTTTCTGTTCTAAAAATGCTTTTGTTGCTAATTAAAATTAGTCTAATTTTGAAATGATCACACCATTAAAGAGTATTTCAACTGATATTGATTTGATGATACCTACAAACATCTTAGAATAAAGAGGCTGGTGTTTCAGTAGTACAAGGTGCTCTGATTAAACATAGATCTATGAAGCTGATGACATGAGCTCCTGATACTTTTTCATTCATTTTTTTCTCCCAGCGTGAAATAATTACGAATACCTCACTCTATGCAATTCACGTTTATTTTATTTTTTTACTGGGATGGAGGATGGCTGGATAAAGTGCTAGGTCTTTGCTTGTCTATGATATTGCTCTGGCAATATCTTAATTAAGTTTAGAGTCAAGATGAAATATGTGTCCAAAGTATGTTTCTAATCCTTTCAAACTTGAAGTTTTGATGTGTGAGCCTGGGCCAAGTCTTTAGAATGGTGTCTATTACGTCAATAAATCTTCTGAGACGTGTCAGCCAGAACATTGACACCTTTGGTGGGAAGGAGGGCTGGCTTTCAGAGAGGCTGGAGGTTGGGGGTGGGGAACGATCTCAGAGAGTTTTCTCTTTATTCCCTAGGGCAGGCCCTTTGCCACACTTTCTACTCTTCATAAATATACTGTTCATTCATGGCCACTTCCTTCTATCTGTTTGGCAAGTCGACTCTGCACCGTCAGTCAATCCAAACTCTAACCACCTGCAAATATCTACACTGATAGCTATCCCTTGCAGAATTCAAGTAAACATAGATCTTTCTCTTCATTACCATTTGTGGAAGTTACCAATGATGCCAACCATCTTGAAAGTCAAGCAAATTCCCTCAGCAGATTTTGCCTTAGTCCACGCATTCAACAAATGTTTATAGAGCCCATTCTCTGTGAGAGGTACTGTTTGTCTTAGAAAGACATGCTAATCTTTCCCAGAAACAGCTTCACAGACACACCTGTAAATAACATTTTACCAGGTATGTGGACATCCCTTAGCCCACTCAAGTCAATGTGCAGAGTTAACCATCAAGGCTACTTGAGATTGAGGGCTAGGGCAAGTCCCTCTGAGAAGTTCATTTCCAGGATGCCCATTGAGGCCTGGTGTCTGTGGGGCCCTCCTTCATGAAAATGTGGCTGGCTGCTGGTCTTCTGTGCCACCTCCACCCCTGGCCTCCAGCCCAGTGGCTGCTGGTCACCAAAGGCTGCCCTTTTGGGGAAGGCCCACCCAAAGTAAATAATTCGGAGCCAAATGGTCTTGAACCCATCACTGCAGCCTCGGATTTGGGCTATTCTCTGTGAGTCTCAGCTCTCCCCTGGTCATAGCAGAATTTTAAAATCTGACTTAATTGTTGCAAGACGTGGGACACAGAACTGATGAATTAGGGGAGAATAAGGCCTCTGGCAAAGAGTTGGACATGACCAAATGACTGAACAACGATAACCACAAGGACAATAAGTATCAACAATTTCTGTATGTTGAGGTCTCTCAGAACCTTTAAAATATGTTGTCTCATTGAATCCTCCTAATAACTCTTTAGGACAAATATTTAATCCCTGATTTTAGAGAAGGAAACTGAGGTTCAGAAGGGCTGAGTGACTTCTCTAAAGAGTCAGAGTTAAGAGAGCCAAGACTTAGACTCCAGTCTGCACAGCCCCAACCCCATGTATCCCTACTGCACCCTGCTTTGTGCACACAGCCCCAACCACAGAATTTGGGTGAGGGGGCTCTCTTTGCTATCACCCTCATGGCCATGCTGGGTCAGCCCTTGTTATGCCTTGCTTCTCCAGGAAGACTTTGAGGATGATCAATGTCAGGGCTGGAGCCTGAGGTCTGTGACTCCTGGCGTACTTCTGGGGGAGCCTGGCAGGAAGGCAGCAGCACCACCAGAAATTGCTGATCACAGCCACTCATCTGGGTGCATGGAAAACACTCCTCAGGGAAGGATTGGAGCTGGCTGTCCTGTGCTGGTCCCTCCTCAGTGGCCAGGCTTGAGCAACCTCCAGTGGGTCTCCATAGTGATGATAACAACTATGGAGATTACCTCTCATTGGTCATTTTTCGGTGGACCTTTAAGGCTCAGAGTTTCCTGTGTAACATCTTAGCTAGTTTCCCCTACCACATGATGCTCCATGGTTAAATCTGTTGTAATACACTTGTTTTCTAAGGAGGGGCACATTGACATGGAGAAGAGCTCCCTCAAGAATCAACAGTCTTTCAGATGATGCAGAGGGCTGGGTCTTGGCCTGGCAGTAGAGAACTTTCTAGAGTTATTTTAAACATCTTCTCTGTAATAGCTTGGGAAGTGTTCAACAAAGCCTGTTCCCTTTCCATTCATCTGAGCCTGGCTTCTGTCAGTTGCTGTGCTTTTCAAAATTGCTGTCAATCTCCCACTTCTTGAATCAGTTAATTATCCAGTTGACTGTTGGTTTGAACAGATGAAAACCCAAATTGTGTAGCATCTCACCCATTTCTTTGCAAGTCAATTCTGCCAACATGTACCACAACCCTGCAGCCTTGCCCAGTGCAGCAGGGGTGGGATGGGGAAGAGGAAGCTGGGGGGTCTCCCAAAGAGGAGGAAGGCCTGCGCCTTCTCTTGGTGATAGAATAGGGAGTAGCAGCTCTGTTACTCACACAGTCCTGTAACAGGAGGGAAAGGGGCAGGGCACAACTTGTGAAAGAATGACATAGCCCAAGGACACAGCTTAAACCAATTAGAATTAAATGGGACCATGATGGCAGACAAGACTAGAACTTGATCCTCAGATGGGAAGTGAAATGACACACCCAGAGGCGCCATGACAGTTCCAAGGCACTGTTAAGAGACCAAGGGATGGGTGGTGGCCCAGATCCGAATACCTCTGCCCCTTCCCAAAAATGGCTGGAATAATCTTCCTACTCATTAGCATATGAAATTACCCAGCCTATAAAAACTAACCACCCAAATGTCAGGGCCACACTTGTCCTCTATGATGGCCCACATTCTGTCTGAGGAGTGTGCTTCTCTCTGTATCTGGAATAAATCCACTTCTTACCTATCACTTTGTCTCTCACTGATTTCTCTCTGCGATGAGACACCAAGAACTCTAGCTTCATTAAACCCTGAAACCAGGTACCATGGGTATTGTCTAGGTTTGAGTCCCAGCCACATGTGTTCAAGTCCCAAGCAGGGCTTTGTCTAGGTTCAAGTCCCAGTCATGTGGCTTCAAGTCCCAAGCAGGGTTTTGGCTGGGTTCAAGTCCCAATCTGAGGTAAGCGGTTTCAGTCCTAGGATGCAGCAAGGGGCTGCTGGGAGGCACAAAGGAGAACAGAGCCATGCTGTGGGGACAGGGGCTCGGGCTGCAAAAAGCTGGGGGCCCCAGCATGTGGCCTAAGTCCTCTTGGAGGAGGTCACCTTTAGCCCCACCATAGAGCCACAGAGCAGACAAGCCACAAACTGGAAAGCAATTATGCCAAAGATGTTCTCACACTGTTATGAAAGTTCTAGGGCCCACAACAGATATCCCAACCTGGGGATCCGGCAAAGGGACTGAGAAGCCCCAGGGAATTGGACTTTGAAGGGCAGTGGATTTGATTACAGAACTCCCAGAGGACTGAGGAAATAGACTCCTAGAGGGCACAAACAAAGCCTAGTGCTCACCAGGACCCAGGAGAAAGGAGCAGTGACCCCACAAGAGACTGAGCCAGCCTTGCCTGTGAGTGTCCAGGAGTCTCCAGTGGAGGCATGGGTTGACAGTGGCCTGCCACAGGGTCAGGGGCACTGAATGCAACAGTTCTGGGAGCCACAGCATGCTGCCATAAGTCCTTTTGAAGGAAGTCGCCATTGCCATTACCCCTACCATAGTGTGGCCTCAAGCCAAACTACAGCAAGAGAACACAGCCCCGCCCATCCACAGGAAATTGGATTAAAGATTTACCGAGCGTGGCCCCGCCCATTAGTTCAGTTCAGTTCAGTTCAGTTCAGTTCAGTTCAGTCACTCAGTCGTGTCCGACTCTTTGCGACCCCATGAATCGCAGCACGCCAGGCCTCCCTGTCCATCACCAACTCCTGGAGTTCACTCAGAGTCATCGAGTCAGTGATGCCATCCAGCCATCTCATCCTCGGTCGTCCCCTTCTCCTCCTGCCCCCAATCCCTCCCAGCATCAGAGTCTTTTCCAATGAGTCAACCCTTCACATGAGGTGGCCAAAGTACTGGAGTTTTAGCTTTAGCATCATTCCTTCCAAAGAAATCCCAGGGCTGATCTCCTTCAGAAGGGACTAGTTGGATCTCCTTGCAGTCCAAGGGACTCTCAAGAGTCTTCTCCAACAGAGCAAGACCCAGTTTAGATTCCCCCACAGCCAGTCCCTCTCATCAGGAAGCTTCCACAAGCCCCTTATCCTCATCCATCAGAGGGTAGAGAGAATGAAAACTACAATCATAGAAAACTAACCAAACTGATCACATGGATCACAGCATTGTCTAACTCAATGAAACTATGAGCCATGCCATGTAGGGCCACCCAAGATGGATGGGTCATGACAGAGTATTCTGACAAAACGTGGCCCACTGGAGAAGGGAATGGCAAACCACTTCAGGATTCTTTCCTTGAGAACCCCATGAACAGTATGAACAGGCAAAAAGATATGATAGTGAAAGATGAACTCCCTAGGTCACTAGATGCCCAATATGCTACTGGAGAAGAATGAAGAAATAAGTCCAGAAAGAATTGTTAGGTAGGTAGAATAGGGAAAAGGAGTCCAAAATGGCGGTGGCTAAAAGACAAGGAAGGGAAAAGCCCGCGAAAACAGAACAAAAGAAGGTCCGAGGAACAGAGTGAAGACTTCAGGTAGAATAAACAGCACTCCCGGCTAAGCCCAATGTGCACAGGGCAGGCCCAGGTGGAGGGAAAAACATAAAAGGAGGAGCCACAGCGCTTTCTCTTTCTTTCTCTCCCACATGCGTGCGCTCTTTCTCTCTCTCTCCCTCTCTCTCTCCGCCTCCCCCATGCGCTCTTCCACCCTCTTCCCTTCAAGTCTTTGGGTTGGCATGCCCTCACGCTTTGAGGATGGATTCTCCTGCTATCTTCTAAATAAAATAGAACTGTAACACTGATTTGCCTAAGAGCGATAACACGGTTTGTCCAAGACCCGCGAGCGGTGATGCGCCGAGGGCTTTAATGTCCGTCGCTCCAAACCGAGGAACATACACTCTTGTGACAGAATGAAGGGACAGAGCCAAAGCAAAAACAATGGCTAGTTGTGGTTGTGACTGGTGAAGGAAGTAAAGCCCAATGCCGTAAAGAACGATATTGCCTAAGAACCTGGAATGTTAGGTGTATGAGTCCAGGTAAACCGGAAGTGGTCAAGCAGGAGATGGCAAGAGTGAACATCAACATTTTAGGAATCAGGGAACTAAAATGGACTGGAATGGGTGAATTTAACTCAGATGACCATTATATCTACTACTGTGGGCAAGAATTCCCTAGAAGAAATGAAGTATCCCTCATAGTCAACAAAAGAGTGTGAAATGCAGTACTTGGGTGCAGTCTCAACAGAATGATCTCTCTTCATTTCCAAGCAAACCATTCAGTATCACATTAATCCAGACCTATGCCCCAACCAGCAATGCTGAAGAAGCTGAATGGTTCTATGATGACCTACAAGACCTTCTAAGACTAACAACAACAACAAAGAAAAGATGTCCTTTTCATCATAGGTGACCAGAATGCAAGAGTAGAAGTGGAGAGATGCCTAGAGTAACAGGCAAGTTTGGCCTTGGAGAAAAACATGAAGCAGGGCAAAGACTAACAGAGTGTTGCCAAGAGAACACACTGGTTATAGCAAACACCTTCTTCCAACAGCACAAGAGATCACTCTATGCATGGACATCACCAGATGGTCAATACTGAAATCAGATTGATTATATTCTTTGCAGCCAAAGATGGAGAAGATCTATACAGTCAGTAAAAACAACAAGACCAGGAGCTGACTGTGGCTCAGATCATGAACTCCTTATTGCCAATTCATATTTAAATTGCAGAAAGTTAGGAAAACCACTAGACCATTCAGGTATGACATCAAATCCCTTATGATTGTACAGTGGAAGTGACAGATTCAAGGGATTAGGTCTGATAGACAGAGTGCCTGAAGGACTATGGGTGGAGGTTTGTGACATTGTACAGAAGGTGGTGATCAAAACCATTCTCAAGAAAAACAAATGCAAAAAGACAAAATGGTTGTCTGAGGAGGCCTTACAAATAGCTGAGAAAAAAAGAAGCAGAAGGCAAAGGAGAAAAGGAAAGATATATCCATTTGAAAGCAGGGTTCCAAAGAAGAGAATTTGGACAGAAAAGAAAGCCTTCCTAAGTGATCCCTGCAAAGAAATAGATGAAAATAATAGAATGGGACTAGATAATAGATAATAATAAAATGGACTAGAGGTCTTCTCAAGAAAATTAGAGATACCAAGGGAACATATCATGAAAAGATGGGCACAATAAAGGACAGAAACAGTATGGACCTAACAGAAGCAGAAGATATTAAGAAGAGGTGGCCAGAATACACAGAAGACCTATACAAAAAGTTCTTAATGACCCAGGTAACCATGATGGTGTGATTACTCACCTAGAGCCAGACATTCTGGAATGTGAAGTCAAGTGGGCCTTAGGAAGCATCACTACAAACAAAGCTAGTGGAGGTGATGAAATTCCAGTTGAGCTACTTCAAATCTTCAAACATGATGCTATGAAAGTACTGCATTCAATATGCCAGCATATTTGGAAAACTCAGCAGTGGCCACAGGACTGGAAAACATCAGTTTCCATTCCAATCCCAAAGAAAGGCAATGCCAAAGAATGCTCAAACTACTGCACAATTGCACTCATCTCACACACTAGCAAAGTAATGCTCAAAATTCTCCAAGCAAGACTTCAATAGTACATGAACTGAGAAATTCCAGAAGTTCAAGCTGGATATAGAAAAGGCAGAGGAACCAGAGATCAAATTGTCAACATCCATTGGATCATAGAAAAAGCAAGAGAATTCCAGAAAAACATCTACTTCTGCTTCACTGACTATGCCAAAGTCTTTGACTGTGTGGATCATAACCAACCGTGGAAAATTCTTCAAGAGGTGGGAATACCAGACCACCTTACCTGCCTCCTGAAAAATCTGTATACAGGTCAGGTCAGTTCAGTTCAGTCACTCAGTCGTGTCTGACTCTTTGCTACCCCATGAATTGCAGCATGCCAGGCTTCCCTGTCCATCACCATCTCTCAAAGTTCACTCAAACTCACATCCATCAAGTCAGTGATGCCATCCAGCCATCTCATCCTCTGTCATCCCCTTCTCCTCCTGCCCCCAATCCCTCCCAGCATCAGAGTCTTTTCCAATAAGCCAACTCTTCACATGAGGTGGCCAAAGTACTGGAGTTTCAGCTTTAGCATCATTCTTTCCAAAGAACACCCAGGGCTGATCTCCCCCAGAATGGACTGGTTGGATCTCCTTGCAGTCCAAGGGACTCTCAAGAGTCTTCTCCAACACCACAGTTCAAAAGCATCAATTCTTCGGCATTCAGCTTTCTTCACAGTCCAACTCTCACATCCATACATGACCACTGGAAAAACCATATCCTTGACTAGATGGACCTTTGTTGGCAAAGTAATGTCTCTGCTTTTGAATATGCTATCTAGGTTGGTCATAACTTTTCTTCCAAGGAGCAAGCGTCTTTTAATTTCATGGCTGCAGTCACCATCTGCAGTGATTTTGGAGCCCCCCCAAAATGAAGTCTGACACTGTTTCCACTGTTTCTCCATCTATTTCCCATGAAGTGATGGGACCAGATGCCATGATCTTAGTTTTCTGAATGTTGAGCTTTAAGCCAACTTTTTCACTCTCCTCTTTCACTTTCATCAAGAGGCTTTTTAGTTCCTCTTCATTTTCTGCCATAAGGGTGGTGTCATCTGCATATCCAAGGTTATTGATATTTCTCCCGGCATAGCCATGAAATTAAAAGATGCTTGCTCCTTGGAAAAAAAGCTATGACCAACCTAGACAGCATATTAAAAAGCAGAGACATTTCTTTGCTGACAAAGTTCTGTCTAGTCAATTTCTAGTAGTCATGTATGGATGTGAGAGTTGGACTATAAAGAAAGCTGAGCACCAAAGAATTGATGCTTTTGAACTGTGATGTTGGAGAAGACTCTTAAGAGTCCCTTGGACTGCAAGGAGATCCAACCAGTCAATCCTAAAGGAAATCAGTGCTGAATAATCCTTGGAAGGACTAATGCTGAAGCTGAACTCCAATACTTTGGCCACCTGATGCGAAGAGCTGACTCATTGGAAAAGACCTTAACACTGGGAAAGATTGAAGGCAGGAGGAGAAAGGGACGACAGAGAATGAGCTGGCTGGAATGTATCACCATCTTGATGGACATGAGTTTGACAGGCTCTGAGAATTGGACAGAGAAGCCTGGTGTGCTGCAGTCCATGGGGTCACAAACAGTCGGACATGACTGAGCAACTGAACTGAACTGAATCTATATGGAAAAACAATCTGAAAAAGGAGGAATATATATACATATATATATATATATATATATATATATATATATATATGTATATATATACACACACACACACACACATGTATGTATGTATGTATAACTGAATCATTTTGCTGTATGCCTGAAAGTGTAAATCAACTATACTCCAGTGTTAAATGAAAATTGAAAGAAAACAAAAAATACAAAGAAAGGAAATTGCAATACATACTACAACATGAATGAACCTTGAAGACATGATGCTAACTGAAATAAATTAGTTACAAAGGGAGAAATCTGCATGATTCCATTTACATGAAGAACTTGATTGATAGAGCTAGGAAGAATGGTGTTTTCCTGGGGCTGGGGGGAGGGGAAATGGGAGATGTTTAATAGGTTTCAGTTTCAGTTTGAAATGATGATAAAGTTCTGGAGATGGGTGGTGGTGGAGGTTGCACAAAAATGTATATGTACTTAATGCTGCTGAAGTGGCATTAAACTTTTCATTATGTAAAGCTTTTCCAAACAGACAAAAAGAAAGAAAAATAGAAACTGGGGCAGGCTGCTTGATTTCTGTCACCAGAGGCATTCAAGCAGAGGCTACCTAACTGTGGACCTGGGGTCCTGGAGTGGGACGCAGACCTCAGATAAGGGTTGATCCACAGAGAGTCAAGGTGACATAGAGGAAAGGGTACTTTCAGGTCAGATACAAATAGATCAAAATCCCAACTCTGTATCTAATTAGCTGTGTGCCTCATACAAGTTGCCTAAAACTCTCTAAACCTGCCTTTCCTTATCTGTAAAATGGATGTTTCAAAGACTACAGTGCAAGGGAATTGTGAGGACTGAACCAGATAATGTTTGAGAAACAAATCCCCGGAGGAGCCTACTAGAAAACAGGTCAGAACAACAGATACAGACTGATCATGGGGAGATAAAGAATTCACAGTTGACTCTGAAACATGAAGACACTCAAATTCACTCATAACAAGACGCATGCAAATGAGGGCTACACTGAGATGCCAGTTTTCATCTACCCAGTTGGGAAATCCAACAGCTGGAGAGCACGTGCCACTAGAGAGGTTCTGGGGAGACAGTCATCGGTATCCTCGGTTCAGGGCAAAATAATGTCCCATTGTGGAGGCAACTGGGCAATATTTCTCAAAATGGAAAATAAACATTCCTAGTAATCCAAAGATCCCACTACTGGGAATTTATCCCACAGATACACCTGCACATGTACCAAATGGTATATTTACAAGGAAAACTTGTAATAACAAAAAGCTTAAAAGAGTAAGAGACTGTTTTAAATAAATTCTGTGGTATCCACCCAAGTGGAACAGTATGCAGCTTGGAAAGGGAATGAAGAGGCTGAGCTAATATTACTAAATAACAAAAAGCAAAGTTAAATAATGCACACAGAAAGCTGCTTTTATTGTAGTTGCTACTTTTTGCTCAGAGTTCTGTGAGTATAAACAAGAAACTAATAAAAAATAATTTCTTATAGGTGAAGGGGCTGAGATGGGAGTGAGCCTTCTTGGATAAATCTTTCTACATAAATTTTAATTTTAGATCATGTTGATGCATTGATTGTCTAAAACTTAATTTCAAAAATAAAACAATGAAAACTAAACTTAAAGACCTATGAAATTATGCTGGAGACAGGAAAGAAGCTTTAATGAATGAATTGATATATTATGTTCCTATAGGGGAAGCCGGAGAAAGCCATGGCACCCCACTCCAGTACTCTTGCCTGGAAAATCCCATGGACGGAGGAGCCTGGTAGGCTGCAGTCCATGAGGTCACTGAGAGTTGGACGCAACTCAGTGACTTCACTTTCGCTTTTCACTTTCATGCATTGGAGAAGGAAATGGCAACCCACTCCAGTGTTCTTGCTTGGAGAATCCCAGGGACGGCAGAGCCTGGTGGGCTGCCGTCTATGGGGTCGCACAGAGTCGGACACGACTGAAGCAACTTAGCATAGGGAAAGCCTCTGAAGATGTCAATTCTTCCTAAATTAATTAGTTAATTCAATTCATTTGTACTCAACATATAGAATCTGACAATGTTATTCTAATTTCATACAGAAAAAAAATGTTCTAGAATTGGCAAAAGAATTTTGGAAAAAAAAATAACGAGGCTTCTATGTCATCAAGAAATACCATTAAAAAAGTAACCAAAGCATATTTTAAATACAGCCACTATAGTGTTACATAAGAGAACACAAATATATCAGTGAAAAAAGATAGAGAGACTGGAAACTAACCCGTGTGTATGTGAAAACTTAGAATATTATAAAAAGGAAACTAGACCCATTTTTCATTAATAAAACTAAATACAAGTGGGTTAGAAATTTACACATTTAAAAGCAAAACTCTACAAGTATAAGAATAAAATGTAGAATTTTTTTATAGGCTTGGGTAAGGAAGGCCTTCCAAACTAAGCGAGGAAACCCAGAAACATCAACAAAAATAATAATCAGATTTTACCATGTAGAAATTAAAAAATCACCACAAATTCAGCTGCTTATATTTTCCAGTCAGTTACTGATAAACAGAAATTGAAAGTGAAAAAAATTATTTGCAATAGCATTAAGTTTTCACATCCCTATAATAAACCTAAACAGGCTTCACACAGGAAAATATAAAATATTACTAATAATACAAAGGGTTTAAATAAGCCGATTGATATACTGTGTTCAAAGGTTCAAAGATCTATACACTATGCTCAAATAGCTCAATATTTTAGCTATGTGAATTCTCCCTAAATGATCTATATGTGTAAGCAACCCAACAAAAATACCAGGATTTTTTTTTAAAGAAATAGACAAGTTGATTGAAATGTTACTGAAAATATAAAGGGTGACGAATAATCAAGAAACTCCTTAAAAGAATGTGGGAGGACTGATTCTATTTGTTAATCAGGATTACTATAAAGCTATAGCAATTAGGACTGTGGCATTGGTTCAAGGATGGGCAAGTGGGGCCAATGCAAAGGAAGACAGGCCAGAGAGAAAGTCAGGTATATCTGGACACTTGACTGAGGACAAAAGACGTGATGCAGCGTGGGAATGGTGTCCTTTTCCAGAAATACTCCTGGGTCAACTGGATAACAATATGGGGGAAAATATGTAACTTGACTCCCTCTCTACCTCACATCAGTCATACAAAACTCAATTCCAGGCAGATTGTATATCTAAACAATAAGCTTCTAAGGAAAATATTGCAGAATATTCTTATAGCCTAGGGTAGAGGAGACTTCTTCAGTAAGATATCCAATGTCCTACCATAAAAAGACTGATAAATTGAACTACATCAATAGGTTTTGTTCTTTAAATGACATCATAAAGAGTCTAAAAGATAAATAACAGAGTGGGAGAATATATTTGTAACACAAATAACCAATAAAGAACTTGTTGCCAGAATATATAAAGAGGTTCTACAAATCAATAACACATGGCACACAACTGTGCCAATTATCAGTTTATTGCCTCTTGATTCCAAATTCACTTTCTTCTCCCCTACCTTGTAATCCTGGAGCTGGGCTCTGCAAACTGCATTTCTGCTTTGCCAGCAGGCTCTGTGTCAGGCTCTTCCTGTAGGGGTCTTGAAAGAATACTGCAAGGATGAAGGAGAGACTAGGGTGTTTTACCTTTTCCTATATTTGCCCCCATTGGTGATGAACTCAATGGAGAGGACTATGATTTCACTGCATTTCCAGGCTCTCTTGGTTCTAAAGTGGTCCCAGCAAACTTCATGTGGCACGTTTCAGCAGCAGCCACATCATCTCAGGATCTGAATAGAACTGCCGTATAAGCCAGAAACTCCACTCCTGGATAGAAAAAAGCAAAACCACCAATTTTAAAAGATACATGTACAGTGTTCATAGCAGTATTATTTACTATTGCCAAGGTATGGAAGCAAGCTAAGTGTCCATCAACAGATGAATGGATAAAAAACATGTGCAAAGAGTTGGACACAACCGAATGGCTGAGCACGTGCACACACACACCCACATTTTATATAATGGAATGTTTGTTGTTGCTGTTTAGTCACTATGTTTTGTCTGACTCTTGTCGACCCCAGCCTGTCAGGTTTCTCTGTCCCAGGCAAGAATACTGGAGTGGGTGGCCATTTCCTTCTCCAGGGGATCTTCTCTTCCCAACCAGGGATCAAACCTGTGTCTCCTGCTTGACAGGCAGATTCTTTATCAGGGAATCACCTGGGAAGCCCAGTGGAATACTGATCAGCCATAAAAAGTGAAATTCTACCACTTTTCAATAACATGAATAAATTTGGAGAGTGTTATGGCTTAGTGAAATAAGTTAGACAGAAAAGGACAAATGATATGTGATAATCGCTTAAGTGGAACCTAAAATAGAAAAGAAAGAAACAGGCTCAGAGATATAGGGAAAAACTAGTGGTTAGCACTGGGGAGACAGAATGGGAGAGGGGCAACAATGGGGAAGAGAATTAAGAGGCAAAAACTACTGTGTATAAAACAAAGTATAAAGTGAAGTCGCTCAGTCGTGTCCAGCTCTCTGCAACCCCTTGGGCTGTAGCCTACCAGGCCCCTCTGTCCATGGAATTTTCCAGGCAAGAGTACTGGAGTGGGTTGCCCTTTCCTTCTCTAGGGGATCTTCCCAACCCAGGGATCGAACCTGGGTCTCCCGCATTGCAGGCAGATGCTTTACCGTCTGAGCCACCAGGGAAGCCCTAAAATAAGTAAGCTACCAGGAAATATCATATAGCATAAGGAATATTTGTTGTTGTTCATTTGCTCAACAGTATCTGACTCTTTGCGACCCCATGGACTGCAGCAAGCCAGGCTTCCCTGTCCTTCACCATCTCCTGGAGCTTGCTCAAACTCATGTCCATTGAGTCAGTGATACCATCCAACCATCTCATCCTCTGTCATCTCCTCCTCCTGCCTTCAATCTTTCCCAGCATTAGGGTCTTTTCCAATGAGTTGGCTCTTAGCACCAGGTGGCCAAAGTATTGGAGCTTCAGATTCAGTATCAGTCCTTCTAATGAATATTGAGGATTGATTTCCTTTAGGATTGACTGGTTGGATCTCCTTGCAGTCCAAGGGACCCTCAAGAGTCTTCTCCTACACTATAGTTCAAAAGCATCAATTATTCAGCATTCAGCCTTCTTCATGGTCCAAGGTCCAAGGAATATAGCCAATATTTTATAACTATTAATGGAGTATAACCTTTAAAAATTGTGCATCATTATCTTATACACCAACAACATATAATATTGTACATCAACTCTAAATACTAACAGAAAAACAGTAGAATGGGTGAACACAATATGGCATAATTTTTAAATGCTTTGCTATACAACAACAAAAGTCTACATTTGCATGCAAAATGTGGATGAATTTCACAGGCATGGTACTGACCAACAGCAACAAGGAGTCAGACACAAAAACACAGAGGGTGTATAATTCCTTCATATAAATTTTATAAAGGCAAAATTCATCTTTTGATAGTTACTGTTGCTTTGAGTGGAGGAACCAGATGGTGATGGAGAGGGTGAAAGAAGGGCTTCTTGGGTGTGTAAATGTTCTATTTCTTGGCCTAGGTTGTGGTTGCATAGATGTGTTTACTTTATGATAATTGATTGAGCCCAACAATCAATGTTTTACTTATGTACTTTTTTGCATTTATATTATTTTCCAGTTAAAAAGTAAATAAGAAGAGAAAAAGAAAAGTGACAGGCTGAGGTAAAATATTGTATTTATACCAGCAAAAGTTTAATACCCAAAATATATAAAAGACTTCTAAATAGAAAGGACAAACCATCTAAAAGAAAAATGAGTGGAGTGTAATAAAGAATTCACTTACTACATACAATCGGCCAATGTACACTGGCAGAATCCCTCAGTTTCACTAGAAATGTGGGATATATGTCCTCAAGTACCAATGAACATCCATCTGAATGGCAAAAGACTGATAAAATGTTGGTAGGAATGTGGATAAGTAGGCACTTTATTATCAGAATAAAAGTGAAAATTTTACTAACGTTGGCCCAACATTTCACTGTTAGCAATTCTAAAGTAAGGACTACATATTCAAAAGATGTAAGCGAGAGTGTTCACTGTTTATATCATGAAAGAAAGCATTGTTTATAGTATAAAAGAAAATGGAAAATTAAATGTTCATTAGTTGAAAAAAATCAAATATAGCTATACAATGGAAGACTGTGTGGCTGGTAAAAATAATAATGGGACTTCATTTGGGCTTGCTATGACAAAATCTGCTGTAAAGCTAACTCAGAAAAGTGACTCTCAGATCAGTGCATTGAAAATTATGACAGTAATGTAAAAGAATTAAAGACACAAGGTATATTTGTAAAGGATACCTTTCTATAGGTTTATGTACTACTTCCCCTGGAGAAGGAAATGGCACCTCACTCCAGTACTCTTGCCTGGAAAATCCCATGGATGGAGAAGCCTGGTGGGCTACAGTCCATGGGGTCGCAAAGAGTCAGACACGACTGAGCAACTTCACTGCAGTATGTTATCAGAATTTTTTAATGACCAAAGTAAAGAATTATTTTAAAAATTACCATATGAATTTAATAGTGATGGTTTAGACATTAACTTGTGTCTAACTCTTATGACTGCATGGGGTGTAGTCTGCCAGGCTCCTCTGTCCATGGCAAGACTTCTAGAGTGGGTTGCCATTTCCTTCTCCAGGGATCTTCCCGAAGCAGGAATCAAACCCAGGTCTCCTGCATTGCAGGCAGACTCTTCGCCAACTGAGCTATGAGGGAAGCCACAATGAGGAAGTTAGCAGGACTCCTCTGGGTGGCAGTTCTTTTTCCTGATACCCAAGGCAGACTCCATTCTAGAAATAACCAACCTCCATGGGGCTTCCTTGGTGGTTTGGATGATAAAGAATCTGCCTGCAATGCAGGACACCCAGGTTTGATTCCTGGATCGGGAAGGGCTGATGGGGAAGGGAGTTACAGCCCACTCCAGGATTCTTGCCTTTGGAATTCCATGGACAGAGGAGTCTGGAGGTCTACAGTCCATGGAGTCGCAAATGGTCAGACCCAACTGAGCCACTAACACTTTCACTTTCACATACCCATAGTCATTTGAACCAACAGGATCTGGGAGGCAGGAAGAGACCCTTGGACAGCAAGATCAAACCAGTCATTCCTAAAGGAAATCAGCCGTGACTATTCATTGGAAGGACTGATGCTGAAGCTGAGGCTCCAATACTTTGGCCACCTGATATGAAGAGCTGACTCCTCACTGGAAAATACCCTGATGCTGGGAAAGATTGAGGGCAGGAGGAGAAGGGGTCAACAGGATGAGACGGTTGGATAGCATCACTCACTCAATGGACATGAGTTTAAGCAAACTCTGGGAGATAATGAAGGACAGGGAAGCCTGGCATGTTGCAGTCCACGGGGTCACAAAAGAGTCAGACATGACTGAGCGACTGAAACAACAAAGGAGAAAACAGGAATTCCTATCTAAGGAAGACATTTCTTAGCCCTGAGCTGATTTATTCTTGGTCTACTTCATGGTCTGGTATGTCTACTGGTACCATTCTCCATCTGCTTAGGGATGGTGGAAGGTCTTCCTCCCTAGACAAATTCTGATGCTGTCCAGCAGAAATATAATGTGAGCTTGTATGTTATTTTAGATTTTCCGGTAGCCACATTAACAAAGAAAATGGTGATATTAATTTTAATAATATGTTTATTTAACCCAATATAACAAAACTATTATCATCTCAACCTGTTATAAATATAAAAGTATTAATGAGATATTTTATGTTCTGCTTTTTTGTAAAGTCTTCAAAATCTGGTGTGTACTTTACACTTACAGTACATCTAAATTTGAATGTTAAAGTTTTCTTGATCTGTATTTTGATTTCACAAAATTTACAGTTGTAAAAGTAGATTCAAATACATAAGCTATTCCAAACATATTTAAACATATCTAGAAATTATTCAATAGCTGAATTAAGTATCAGACATTTAGTCTGATTTTAAGCAAAATAAAGCAAGTTGTCTCAGTTATCCTAGCCATATTTCAAGTGCTTGGTGCCCACATGTGGTCAGTGGCATGGTATAAAACAGCCTGGGTCTAGGCTAGCCCCTCCCTATGGTCCTGGAGTTGGCTCCCTGGCCCATGTGCTGGGACTGCAGCTCTTCTCTGCATCCTGAACACGTGGCGCTCCAGACACTGGGAGAACCTGGTGAACATTGGAGAACAGCCAACCTCTAGGGTGGGCAGATGGTCTCAGGCACCTGGGTGCATGATATTTACCCAGCAGCACTGGAACTGCTGTGAAGAGCTGGTGAAGATGAGCAAGGGGCCTTGTGGGCTGTGAAAGACCTCTGCACAGGGACTGCATTCCTGGGGAATGAGCCTGACCTTGGGATGAACCCAACAGGATGACCTAAGCTGAGATTTCACAATGCGGCGGCAGCGGGGAACAGGTGGTGGCAGCAGCTGGGAGCTCTCTGTGGTCTGTGGGCTGGAGGGGACCTCAGCCTCTCTGAGTAAATTAGCTCCTCCTAAGGGCAAGTCTGGGCCCACAGGGGAAACAGGAAACCCTCGTCCCTGCCCTGCACCAAAGTCTCTCAGCTTTTTAGCCAAGACAAGTTGCAAGGACATCAGCATCATCACACGTCTGGTGCACTCACATCTGAGGCAGAACTGAAAGGCAGATTCTCCACATCTTGAAAAGCTCCTTTTGTCTTCCTTCCTTCCTTTCTTTCCTTCTCTCTTGGATATCCTTCTTTCTTTCTCTCTCTTTCTTGTCAATACTGAGCTTCTGTTCAAAAACCATTCTTGAGAACCCTGCAGAAGCCTCTCTCTGAGCTCTGGCCTGGGAAGACGACACACTTCCATCAATATTCTGGGTTCCCATTTTGGTGAAATTGACATATTATGAATTAACTCATCTCTATGATGTGCCAAATGTGAGCCATGGATGCAGCCAAATGCAAAACATGGCCCTTCTCTTTTAGCAACTCACAGTTCAGTGAGTGGCCAAGGGAGCCTTCTTTTTGTTGAAAACTGTGATATACCGCCTTGGTTGCACAGCACTAATGCCTGGGACACACCTCAGAGGTTCTAATTTTAATTGGTTTCAGGTACAGATATGGTACTAGGATTTTAAAAGCTTCCTAGATGATTCTCACGTGCAGTCTGTGTGAGCACCACACACTGGAGTCAATTCAGCAACCTCAAGGGCAACCAACTGCATTCAGGGAATTCTGATTGCATCCCAGGAATTCTGTGTTCAATGCGGCCAAAGGGAACCTTTAAGTATGGAGTAGGTCATAGCCTTCCCCTCTTCAAACCCTACCATGGCTCCCCATTTCCCATTAGGTAACAACCAGAGCCCTGTATCTCAATAGACACACGAGGGCCCATACGATGGGCTCCACATCTCCAGTCTTCCCCCTTGCTACTCTCTTTTCTGACTGTACTGGATTCCTTACTGGGCCTTGAGCATTAACCGTGGGTCTTCCCAGTGGCTGGGACAACCATCCCTCAGGAAACCACGTGGCCAACTTTCTCAGCCCCTTCACACTTGTGATGGTTAATTTTACATGTCAACTTGACTGGGTTAAGGGGTGCCCAGATAGCTGGTAAAGCATTATTTCTGGATGTGTCTGTGAGGGTTTCTTCAGAAGAGATTAGCATTTGAATACGAAGCATTGGTAAAGATCACTCTCACCAGTATGGGTGGGTATCATCCAAGCTTTTGAGGTCCTGAATAGAGCAGAAAGGCAGAGAAAGAAGGATTTACTCTCTCTGCCAGAGCTGCTGTGTCTACCTGCTCCTGCCCTTAGACATAAGCATTCTTGGTTCCCAGGCCTTTGGACTCAGAAGTGGACTTAATAATGCCATTGGCTCTCCTGTTCTCAGTTCCTTGGGTTTGGACTGGAATCTACTACCAGCTTTTGTGGGCTGCCAGCTTGCAGTCAACAGATCGTAGCACTTCTCTGCCTCCAGAATTGTGTGAACCAGTCCCTTTTAGTCAATCACTTCCTATATGTCAATGTATTTCCTATGGGTTCTGTTTCTGGGGAACCCTGACAAATGTGCCACCAATGCTCAATATTATCTTCTCAGTGAGGCTATTCCTGATCCCTCTGTTCTTTCAGCCTGCTCTCTCTTTTCCTATGGCACAAGTCAACCTCTAACATACTATATAATTTTCTTATCAGCAAAATCTATTAATTTTTACCTATTTCCTCTGCTAGGGATGTTTGTCTGCTTTGTTTGCTAATGTATCCCTGGTGCTGAGGATGTAAATATTTATTAAATGTATAAGAATCTGCAGAGTTGTAATTAAGATAGATTTCTGAGTAAATAAAGGTCATCTTACATGTTCAGTGTTCTGCACCTGAATACTGAGCGAAATGATAAAAGGACTAAAGAGTGATAAACTAGCACTTCACTGGAAAACAGGGAAGGTGTGCCCTATGAATAGGCCAGAAACTGCAAGAAGTTACTGATGAAAATAGCACAGATAGATCAAAAATGAAGAAAGTGACTCCTCAACCTAACTGAGAAAGCAGTTAGGTGTCATGTGAATAGAGGAGATCATGGCAGAATCTACCCAAATGTCTGCATTTTAAATGGTGAGAACAGAAGTGTGGGTTGGTCAGTTCATGAGATGGATGTGAGCTCCACGTCTTTGTACTATTGTAGACTGACACCCTGGAAAGAAGCTGCTCCATGAGGTATTAATACAAGGGTAAGTACAAAGGAGCAAGTGCAAAAATCCCAGATACAAAAGACTCTCTGAGTAAAACACAATTCTAAAAGACACATGTACCCCACTGTTCATTGCAGCACTATTTACAATAGCCAAGACCTGGAAGCAACCTAGATGTCCATCGACAGATGAATGGATAAAGAAGTTGTGGTACATATATATTGTTGAATATTATTCAGAAATAAGATGGAATGAATTTGAGTCAGTTCTAGTGAGGTGGATGAACCCAGATCCTGTTACATAGAATGAAGTCGAAAGGGAAAAACAAATATCATATATTAGTGCATATATATGGAATCTAAGAAAGCGGTACTGCTGAACCCATTTCTAGGACATCAGTAGAGACACAGACATAGACAGCAGACTGTGGACACAGTCAGGGAAGGAGAGGGTGGGATGAACTGAGAGTGTAGCACTGAAACATACAAATACCATATGTAAAATAGTGCAAATGTGCTGTACGAGGCAGGGAGCTCAACTTGGTGCTCTGTGACAATCTAGAGGGCTGGGATGGGTGGGAAATGCGAGAGAGGTTCAAGAGGGAGGGGACACGTGTTCTGATTCATGTTGCTATATGGCAGAAACCAACACAACGCTGTAAAGCAATTATCCACCATTTAAAAGTAAATATTTTTTTAAAGACTCTGTGACAGCCATGACCCTTCTCAAGATAGTAACTGTGGGGTCAGAAAATAGGCCAGATGAAGTGACATCCCACACTGGAAGTAGAGACAAATCTAAAGGGAAACCATCACATGAAAAGCTAATCTGTGGTGGATGGTTTTAGTGAATATGAAGAGGGAACATAGCAAACTGCGATTTCCCTGCTATGACTGTCTCCTAGCATCCTCCCTACTCCTCTCTAGCTGCATTATGACTAAGCAGGTTTGCAAACTATGTCAGCTCCTCTTCCAGTTTCAGATCTGCAAGTGTCCAGGTGGTGAGGGGGGGATCAGAGGAGAATTTGCTCACACTGTTTGGGGCATATATCTAGTTTGGGTAGACATCTTCTTGTTTTAGCTTGAATAATATGACCAAAAATGGCACCTTTGAAAAGACTCTGCATTACTTAAACAGAAGAATATGGCAATTATAACATACTTAAAATATATTGTATTGTTTACCATGTGCTTTCAGTTAAATTCAGAAAAAAAATGAACTCTGTAAAATGAGGTGAAAGATAAAATAGTGAGCCAAAATATTGAAATGTATTAGAAGTCAGTTAAAAAAAGCAAATAAAATAAAAATGCAGGCAAAAATGACATTAGAAGCATTAAATTGCAGAAATGACACAAATAAAACCAGTGATCCAGAGAACAAACACAATAAGCTTTAAGAGGGCAGAATTTTCTTTTTGATTAAGAAGACAGACATTCTAAGGGTCAAGAAGATAAATAAGGGGAAGATAAAACAAATATACAAATATTCTTTCAAATATTCAGTAATCCATATATACACCTTTCACAATCCCAGGAAAAAAATATTTGAGATACAGGAAGAAACAGTGAAGAAAAAAAATGCCCAAAAAGCAAAAGGAAAAAAAAAAAAAAAAAAAAACACCAAAAAAACCCACTGCTATTCCTAAAGAAGAAATCAGAAAAATATAACTGAATCAATTATCAAGGATATAATAGAATAAATCTCTTGGATGAATAGAAACATAAATCTAAAACTTCACATGGCTAAATGTTTACAAGGTTAATAAAAAGTGATCAATTCCTGTACATAACTCTGGTGAAATATTTTTATTTCAAAGGGAAAGAACAACTGGAGAAAAGGAGAGAAAATGTCAGTTATAATAGGATAAAAATTATGCTCTTTTCTAACTTGTGCCCTGCAGTATATGGATAAAAGAACAATGGAACTAGATTCGCTCTTTTCTAACAATATGGTGGACTTAATGTTGGAAAAAAAACACATTTGCTACAGAAGATTTAAAAATGTGCCATAGAATATTTAAAAGCCACCTAAGCAGGGTAGGGAGACAAAATCTGTGCATGTTCAAGGTGGGTGGTCAGATCAGAGGCAGCTATATATAGCCAGCAACTCTCTAAAGCAAACTAGGGAAAAAACAACCCCACAGAGAAAATGAAATACCCTTCTGTCTTTGGCTCTAGATGGAGGGAATAAAAAGAAGAAAGATTCTTCCAAGAATTTTTAATATAAATCATTGCATGAGTTTGGGACTTGAATTCACACTACCACTGTGGCCTGAAATTCCCCAAGAAACTTTAGTTTAAAGTAGTTTCAGGTTGGCAATATTCATATGTGTCTAGCAGAGCTAAATGAAATATTCTTTGGAAGAACCACTTTAAACTTAGGTCTCAAAAATCTCCAACAGATAAAATTCCAGAAAACATGCACTTGTAATCAAAAATTACAGATCACATGAGGAAGTGAGCCTCCATAGCAAGAATTACCAGAATACAAACTACAGAATGATCAGACGTGCAAAACCCATAGTTACAGCATGGATTAAATTCAGAATATTTAAAATTGTGTTTATTAGGATTAAATAAATAAAGGAGAGTTTCAAAACTGTAAGTATGAAAGTAACAACCATAAAAAATTACTAGGAATGTCTGAAAAAATCAGTAGAATTTCTAGGAATTAAGACCTTTACACACAGATTAAGCAGACATAGAGAATAGGGTGTGAAAAACTAACATATGCCTCTTCAGAGTTCCAGAATAAATATATTAAGAGAATTGGAGAAGAGACAATATTCAAAGATATAATGTCTGCAAATCTTTGAAAATGATAAAAAATCCTAATCATCAGATTGAGGAAGCTCAACTACTCCCAAAGAGAATGAATATGAATAAAGCTACATCTGTAAAACCCTTCAGACAAAGAGCAAAACCTTAAAAGTGACCGGAAACAAAGGAAAACACTAAGTAGAAATGATAACTACCGTGACATTTGACTTAACAGCAGCAGTGCTAGCAGCCATGAAATGGAAAATCTTAAAATTCTGAGAAAAATTACTCTTAAATTAGTATTTCTGAGTATGAAATTATATCTTGCAAGAAGTAAGATGAAATAAAAATACATTATAATAAAGAATGGCTTGTAGAATTTTGAGCTTCCCTGGTGGCTCAGATGGTAAAGAATCTGCCTGCAGTGTAGGAGACCCTGATTCCATTCCTGGCTTGGGAAGATCCACTGGAGAAGGGCGTGGCAACCCATTCCCGTATTCTTGCCTGGAAAATCCCCAAGGCAGAGGAGCCTGGCGGGCTACAGTCCACAGGGTCACAAGGAGTTGGACACTTCTGAGTGACTAACACTTTTGCTTTTTTTTTTTTGCAGAGTTGTAAAAGAATAAACCGTTTAAAAAGGAATGTCTAAAGGCCATTATTTATCATCCAGAAAAAAGGTTTGAGATGTAGGACTGAATGGTGAGCAAGAAAATGATATATATGTGGGTATATCTAATTAAACAATGACCATTTTAAACAATATTATGATTTCTAAATTATTCAGTACAAACTGAGTAAAAATAAAATGCTGGGGAAAATAGCAGACATTAGTGGTAGGTGCTAAATATTCTAAGATGCTTGTATTATTTTGGAAGAGGATAAAGACTGGTTAACCAGAAGAGTAAAAACAGGATAAAATCAATCATCTAAATTAAATATATGTAAAAGGATGAAAATAACAAAGAAAAGAAGGAAAAAATAAAAAAATAAATTATAGAGCTAAAGCCAATTATATCAATTCTCACAAAAAATGTAAATGGACTAGACTTTCTAGGTAAAGGATAAAGATTTTTTTTGGTTGCAATTAAATGAAAAAAAAAGCAGAAATATTTAAAACATTCAGACTTGGAAAGGTCAGAAGTAAAAAGATGAAGAAGGATATACTAGGTAAGCACTAAGCAATGAAAATGGAGCTGATGAAGCAATATGAACTTTAGAAAAGCTAGAAAAACCTTATTGAATATAAAATGTATAACCCCATATTGAGTTCTAAGCATCTCTGAATTGAATGCCATAGCTTTACAGTATGGAAATAACAATGATCATAACTAAAGGGGAGAATCCAACCAATCTATCATCAAACAAGCAGATTTGAATACATTCCTTTTATTAAATAATAGATTAGGTACAAAAATAAATCATTGAAGATGTAGGAAATCTGAACTAAACTAACATATCGGCATACATATAAAATAACTCTCTTTAAAAGAGAAATTTTCTTTTCAGAAATAAGTGAAATATTTATAAAAATAAAACACAAGTAGTAACACACACAATTTTAAATAATTAAATAGTATGTTAGATATAAACATTTCACATATAGCATATATAATAGGTATATAACTGTTGAATATAGGAACCATAGTTATGTATAGTTATATAATCTCATAATCTATGTAAAGGCAAGAAACTTGCATATAAAGAGAAATTTATATCATTTGCATTAGAAATGAGTTAAATATTAAAGGTAGAATAGAAATTAATGCAATAAAGTCAGAGTTATACTAGAGAGGTTTAAAAGAAGCTAATAATTTTTCATTTTAAAATGGAAACTAGGAAAAAATGGTACTAATGAACCCATTTGCAAGGCAAGGATAGAGACTCAGATGTAGAGAACAGACCCGTGGACACGGTGGAGGAAGGAGAGGGTGGGGCAATTTGAGAGCAGCATTGGCGTATATACGCTGCCATGTGTAAAGTAGACCGCTGATGAGAAGCTGCTGTATAAAGCAGGGAATCTGACTTAGTGCTCTGTGATGACAGGGGGTATGGGGGGAGAGAAGCTCAAGAAGAAAGGGATATATGTATACTTGAAGCTGATTCACATCGTTATACAGCAGAAGCCAACACAGCATTGTAAAGCAACTATCCTCCAATTAAAAATAAATTTATGAAAAATAAAAAATAAAAGGCTAATAAAAATGACCTATCTAGTAAGACGAATCATTAAAAAAAAAAAACACACAGAGACAGATGGCACAAATAAAATAATGTTAGGGATGAGAAAGGAAAGAAAAACGACAGGTCAAACAGAAATTAGAAGGAAAAAGTTTACTTTTTTCAACTTTATGGCAACATTTTGGAAATTTAAGTGAGATGGACAAATTTCTTAATAAATCAACCAATCTGATCAAAGAAGAAATATTAAATTTTAGTAGTCCTATTCCCATTAAATAAATTGAATCAATAGTTAAAAATTCCCCCACAAGGGAAAAATTAGACACAGGTGATTTTAAAGGTAATTTTTTACCAAATAGAGAATAAATAAATACTACAAAAGCTTTATAAACACCTTCAGAAAAGAAAATCAGAGCACAGTTCTCAAGTTAGTTCATGTGCCAAGCACAGTAAGTGTATCAAAATAAGACAAGAACAACATAGAAAAGCCAAGTTATAGGCCAATCTTACTTATAAATATCGAGTTAAAACCTACCCTCTCCACCAAAAAACAATATGTAAAAAAAGAGAATGTAAAATGACCAAACTAGTTTCAAGAATGAAAAGTGAGTATAAAATTAGAAAATTTATAAAGGCTATTCACCACATTAAGTTAAACGTATCCTAGAGTACTTCTCTCTGATTGCTGTTTTTCCCTATTTCTAATTCAAATTTATTGCTGTTTGCTTCTTATATTTTGAAGTTAGTTTTTTGTGTACATTTGCCTTAGAAATGTGATACCGTCTCTTGGATTCATCTCTTTATCTTTAAGAAATGTCTTTATTTTTAGTAGCGCTTCTTGTTTCTAAATCTAGTCTGTCTGGTGTTAATATAGCAACATCAGCTTACTTCTCATCCTTGTAATACTTTTGTGTTCTTACACTTAAAGTTGTGAGTCTTTAAAACAGGATATAGTTACATTTTTTGTCTTTATATCCAGTGTGACTATCTTTGTTAACTGGAATATTTATTCATTTATATTTAATGTGATCACTTATTTATTTATTTCCTTCATGTTACTACTTGTTTCTTGTAATTCACTTGTTCCATGTTTCTTTCCCTCTCTTTTCTTGATTTCTTTTGCATTAATCAAAAACTTCTCGTTATTCATTTTCTCTTCTTTGTTCGCTTACTTATTTATAATTTTATTCTTCTTGTAGCTGCTCTAGAGATTACAACCCCTTTCCTTGATACATTACCATATGATGCAGATTGTTACTTTTCCATTTTCCCCATAGTGCTCAAAGTGTGAATTTCTTGCATTTTGAAATTTTGTTGTCATATATTTTAATTCTGCACATTTAAAACCCTGTAAGATATTATTATTGTTCTATACAGTCATTATTGGTCAATGTGCATTCATATTCATCTATATGTTTACCCTTTGATTTTGTGTTTAATTTCTTCATACATTTCTGTGATTCATTGCAAGGTATTTTGTTTTTCTTTTCTTCAGTCCAAATATCTTTCATTATTGTTAATTCTTCTTGGGGTTTACAGAACTTGAATCTGTCTTTCAACAGTTTTGTAAATTCACCAGAGAAGATGAGAAATGTGTTGAGTCTATGCAGGAATTCCTGTATGACACCAGTAGGAGAAGATTTGGGGGAGAATACCAACAAAGAAGTAATAAGGAGAATTTTCAGATTGGTTGGATTCAAATAAAGTTAACCATAAAATGATCAGAATTCATTTTTATCTATCATCTATCTATCTACATTATTTTTGGGGGCTCCAAAATCACTGCAGATGGTGATTGCAACCATGAAATTAAGAGATGCTTACTCCTTGGAAGGAAAGTTATGACCAACCTAGACAGCATATTAAAAAGCAGAGACGTCACTTTGTCAACAAAGGTCTGTCTAGTCAAGGCTATGGTTTTTCTAGTAGTCATGTGTGGATGTGAGAGCTGGACTATAAAGAAAGCTGAGTGCAAAACTGATGTTTGTTGTTGTTGTTGTTAATTTTTTATTTATTTTTAATATAAATTTATTTATTTTAATTGGCAGCCAGAATTGATGCTTTTGAACTGTGGTGTTGGAGAACACTCTTGAGAGTCCCTTGGACTGCAAGGAGATCCAACCAGTCCATCCTAAAGGAGATCAGTCTTGGGTGTTCATTGGAAGGAATGCTGTTGAAGCTGAAAACTCCAATACTTTGGCCACCTGATGCAAAGAGCTGACTCATTGGAAAAGACCCTGTTCTATACATCTGTGTCTCTTTTGCTGTCTGGCATACAGGGTTATCGTTACCATCTTTCTAAACAGGCTTTTGGACTCTGTGGGAGAGGGAAAGGGTGGGATGATTTGAGAGAATCGCATTGAAACATGTATAATATCATATATGAAATGAATCACCAGTCCAGGTTTGATGCATGATACTGTATGCTTGGGGCTGGTGCACTGGGATGACCCAGAGGGATGGTACGGGGAAGGAGGTGGGAGGGGGGTTCAGGATGGGGAACATGTGTATACCTGTGGCAGATTCATGTTGATGTATGGCAAAGTGAATACAATATTGTAAAGTAATTAACCTCCAATTAAAATAAATAAATTTATATTTTAAATAAATGAAAAGACCCTGATCCTGGGAAAGATTGAGGGCAGGAGGAGAAGGGGATGACAGAGGATGAGAAGGTTGGATGGCATCACCAACTCAGTGGACATGAGTTTGAGCAAGCTCCGAGAGATGGTTATGGACAGGGAAGCCTGACGTGCTGTGGTTCATGGGGTCACAAAGAGTTGGACACAACTGAGCAACTGAACTGAACTGATATATATACACATACACATATATATGGGCTTCCCTGGTGTCTCAGATGAAAAAACAACCTGGAATGCAGGAGATCTGGGTTCGATCCTTGGGTTGGAAAGATGCCCTATAGAAAGGAATCTCTACCCACTGTAGTATTCTTGCCTGGAGAATCCCATGGGCAGAGGAGCCTGATGAACTACAGTCCATTGGATTACAAAGACAAAACTGAGCAACTTTCACACACATATACCTGCGTGTGTGTGTATATATAAATATCAAGTGAAGTCGCTCAGTCGTGTCCAACTCTTTGTGACCCCATGGACTGTAGCCTGCCAAGCTCCTCTGTCCATAGGATTTCCAGGCAAGAATACTGGAGTGGGTTGCCATTTCCTTCTCCAAGGATATATATATATATATATAACTATTTAAAATGTTTTATATATTTACCAAAGTAGTAAATGTGTAGTTATAATAGTGTCAAAGGGCTGTTTAGTTTATCTTCGTTTCTGCTTAGACACTCCTGACCTAGCCTATAGGAGTAGTGTTCACCCATGTACGACTCTTTGTGACCCAATGGACTGTAGCTTGCCCGGTTTTGTCCATGGGCTTATCCTAGCCAGAAGACTGGAGTGGGTTGCCATTTCCTTCTCCAGATTATCTTCAGTGATGCCGTTCAACTGTCTCATCCTCTGCCATCCCCTTGATTTCTTGTTTTATTAGTTAGATTTTTTTTGTTTTCCCATATCCACTCCCCATTTTACCTTATCTTGATTAAATACCTCCTCTTGATTCTATGGATTAGCTAATCAATTTATCTACATCACAATTTGTAGTTAAATCAGTAATTAATGTTTATATTAATTAATTTATATTAATTAATGTTTATATTAATCAACCCTGAATATTCACTGGAAGAACTGATGCTGAAGCTCCAATACTTTGGCCAGTTGATTTGAAGAGCTGATTCATTGGAAAAGACCCTGATGCTGGGAAAGATTGAAGGCAGGAGGAGAAGGGGATGACAGAGGATGAGATGTTGGATGGCATCACCGATTCAATGGGCATAAGTTTGAGCAAACCCTGAGAGATTGTGAAGCACAGGGAAGCCTGGCATGCTCTAGCCCATGGGGTTGTAAAGAGTCGAACGCAACTAAGCGACTGAACAAAACAACAAATGTTTATATTAATATGACCATATTGCTTTCTGCCTAGCCATGCAGTATACAATAATTTTTCTGTATAACTCTTTGGTTTTTCTGGGACATTGACAATTGCTCTATTTTCTAATTACTTGGTGTTCTATACATCAAGAGCCATCTTTTGTTAAATGCTCCAAAAGACCTGTCAAATATGTCAGTTTTATTGCAACTCTTCACGCACATTTCTGAGCACTTTATATGTTCCTACCCCAGAGAAATTCCTCCTACAGTCTTTTGTGAGCTTGTTCACCTGGCTTATGATGTTACAGTGGAGAAGAATTTTAATCCTGTTTCCTATTTTTTAATATGTATATAGCCTTTTTGTTTTATTTACCTATTTTTTACTTTATTTCCTCTCTGAAGTTCTTAGGATCTCCTCTTAAGCCTTAGTTTTCTGAAGTTGTGTGATGATGTGGTTGGCGTAGGTGTTTTTTTGTTGTCTTTTCTGCTCAGTGTTTCACAGATTCAACCAAACTAACAATTTATCATTATTATTTCTTTCTTGATGTCCTCCCTAGAATTTTCTCTGACTGGCTAGGTACAGGAATTCCTGGATAGTCTCAACACGTTGTTCATCTTTTCTCTCCTGTTGTTCTTCTTCGCATCTCTTTGTTCTACTATTTATTTTATTTTCTCCCATCCATTGTCTACTCCTCTAAGTCCTTTTTAGTTTTCTTTTTTAAATATAAATTTATTTATTTTAATTGGAGGTTAATTACTTTACAATATTGTATTCGTTTTGCCATACATCAACATGAATCTGCCACAGGTATACACGTGTTCCCCATCCTGAACCCCCCTCCCTCCTCCCTCCCCGTACCATCCCACTGGGTTGTCCCAGTGCACCAGCCCCAAGCATCCAGAATCATGCATCGACCCTGAACTGGTGATTCGTTTCATACGTGATATTATACATGTTTCGATGTCATTCTCCCAAATCATCCCACCCTCTCCCTCTCCCTTAGTTTTCTTATTTGTTTTTGTTTTTGTATCCCTATTTGTCTTAGTCCGTGTCCTTCATGGACATGTGAGTTTTCTCACATGTTTTGTGACTCTGGGCTCTTTATTCATATTTAAGAGCAAGGCTTTAAGTTCACTGGTACCTCCATGTGTCCTCATCAGATCTCCACTGTGGGCCTCCACTGCGGTGCAATCAGGCTGCCAGCTTTTTTGTCTTTCTGTTGTAAAGCTCCCTAATGACAGAGCTTGTAAAGATTTTTATTTGTATCCACTTGGTTTCTCCAGAAAACGATCCTTTTAATATACTCTCTAGAGGTGTTATACCGATTGCTGACATTCTGCAAAGAGGGCAAGGTAAGAGACGCGAAGTGTGACCATTCTGGATTCGGGTTCACTTGTTCCTTTTGTTTTCAGTTTAGTACCTTCTCTCCCAGCTACATCTGGTTTCCCCACATCTGGAGCCTCTCAATTCTAAACATAATAAAACCCCCATTTCCTGTAGAGATGGGAATGGGATATATCCTTGGCTACACATGGAAGACAAAAAGATTGGAAAAGGCATTGGGGGGTGACTTCTAACTGCTCAGTACAGATGTGCAGCCTTGGTGACGGGTGCCGCTGAATCCCAGACCTTCCCGGAGTCCTGGGGGGAAATGAATTTGTTTTCGCTGCTCTCCCCTCTGTCAGCACAAAGATTTCATTTTCCTTGGCTCTTCTCTGTTACTTACCTCTGCTCTGTTTCCTATCTTTGAAACATTTAATTTCTATCTGTGAACACTGCTGATTCCTCTTCTATTCTTTTTACCTTAATGGGTTATTATCATTTCAGTTATTTTGCTATCGCCTCAATAGAGATTTGAAAGAATAAAGAAATAAATGCATAAGAAATTTAATGTATATCTATGATTTTTTAGATATTTCTAATATATACCTAAATCTTGTTTTACACACATAGACAAAATTATACACCAAATTAAGCAGAGAATACTTATTTTGAAAAAAAAATCCTGTTCTTTCATAAATACTTATACAAAGAAAGTCTACAAATTATAAAATGCAAAAATACAGGTGTATATTCTATGACAAAATGCAATAATCACCAAATCATAACAACCCTGCTCGATTGTCAGCAATAGAAATTATTACTAACTCCTCAACTATTATTATTATTAATTTTATTATTACTGCTAGTAAATAACTCCTGAAATAAGAAGTAAATTCAAATAAAAGTTCAAATAAAAAAGAGATACAAACTCCTTAAAAATGAATGCTGGTGAAGACACTATATGTAAAGAAGTATGAGTACTCATGTGAATCTAGATAGTCTTAAATGCAACATAGCAGAAAATAAAGAAGATTGAAAAGTAGAAGAAACAAACCTAAAACTCAAAAGCTAGATAATAAATGAAAATTAAGCTAACATTCTATGAGCATATTTAATAAAGATAATGGGAACATTCACTAAAGCAGAAATTTTAAAAATGAATGCAACCCCAAAAGCTTGCTTAATTGAACTAATAAAAAATAAAACTTTTCACAAGACTAATCAAGAAGAAAAAAGGGAGAAAAAAATAAACATTAGAAAAAAATGGATAGATGCACAGCTACTGACAATATTATGAAAATTTATGAGTAATCTACACACAGCTTTGTGCCAATAAATATAAACATTTCAATCAAATTTTTAAACATAATGTAAATGGTGAATATCATCTCAGGATGAGATGAGCCACCATAATATACAAATAATCATAGAATAAAATGAAAGGGAGTCACATAACAATCTTTTAAAATGTATCAAGTTCAGGCATCTTTATGGGTAAGTTTTACCAACCTTTACTGAATAAAGGTATATCTTATGAACTGTTTCAGATCATAAAAACAAAAATTTAAACCTCTTCAACTGATTCTGTGATCCTAGCTTAACCTCACACCCAAATCAGATGTTGTGGTTGTTTAGTCCCTCAGTTGTGTCTGACTCTGCGACCCCATGGACTGCAGCATGCCAGGCTTCCCTGTCCTTTACTATCCCCCTGAAGTTTGCTCAAACTCATGTCCATTTAGTTGATGATGCCAACCAACCAACTCATTCTCTGTCACCCTCTTCTTCTCCTGCCCTCAATCTTTCCCAGCATCTGAGTCTTTTCCAATGAGTTAGCTATTTGCATCAGATGGCTTAAGTATTGGAGATTCAGCTTCAGCACCAGTCCTTTCACTGAAGATTCAGGGTTGATTTCCTTTAGGATTGACTAATTTGATCTTCTTGCTGTCCAAGGGACTCAAGAGTCTTCTCCAGCACCACAGTTTGAAAGCATCAATTCTTCAGTGCTCAGCCTTCTTCATGATCCAGCTCTTAACATTATACATGGCTACTGGATAAACCATTGCATTGAATACACAGATCTTTGTTGCCAAAGTGGTGTCTCTGCTTTTTAATTTATATGTGCACGCATGTGCTGTGTTGTGCTTCATCAATCAGTTGTGTCCAACTTTGCGAGTCCATGGACTATAGCCCGCCAGGCTCCTCTGTCCATGGGGATCCTCCAGGCAAGAATCCTGAAGTGGGTTGCCATGCCCTCCTCCCGGGGGTCTTCCCAACCCAGGGATCGAACACAAGTCTCACACATTGCAGGCAGATTCTTTACCATCTGAGCCACCAGGAAAACCTGTATGCATGCATACTTCCCTTCTATTCTTCCCTCCATCATCCTATCAAAATGGGCACTGCCACGAGGGGGTGGAGAGTGAGTCAGAAGGGAAGCACTCTGCAGTACAGTTGGTCCCCGCTCTCCTGAGAGTTCACTAATGAGATGATGCCAAACATTATTGATGGGCACCAGAGAGGAGATGCAGAGGAAGATGTGCCCTCTTCTTTCCCAAAGGGGAATTCAGAGCTGAAAGAGAACAACGGCATGGAACACCTGGCAACTCCCAAAATCTTGGGAGGATGACTCTTGGCATACCTCTGCAGGTTGGGTCCAAGTTACTGGGTTTTCGGCATCAACAAAGGCTTGGATGGGAGCTAGAGTGACCTAAATTTGAAGATCATTCAATGCTCAGAAACAAACAGAGTTGGGGGAATTTGATGGCCTTGAGAATCAGAGGTCCTTTTTCTCTTCTAGACACAAAGGAGGCAGGATAGCTGCCCTGAATCATAAGTCAGCCAGGCCTCGGTTCAGTTTGGATCTGAGTAAGGAGAGTAGCTGAACACAGAGGAGGAGCTCATGCCCTTGGGATGGCTTGAAGCTTCCATAACACCAGCTCTGAATCAATATAGGAATGGAATAAGTTTCCGTTTTCTGGTCCAACCTCAACTGATGCTCTCTGTGATGATCAGTTTCCTTATCTGTATACTGTAGATGATTCTCATAGCCTGTCTGTGAAAATTGAAAAGCTAAGGTATTCAATGTGCTCAGCAGTTTTTAGCATATCACTAAATCGTGTTCATACATGGCTCAGACTGTAAAGAATCTGCATGCAATGCAGGAGACTTGGGTTCAGTCCCTGGGTTGGAAAGACTTCCTGGAGGAGGGAATGACTACCCAGTATTCTTACCCAGAGAATTTCATGGACTGAGGAGCCTGGTGGCTACAGCCTGTGGGGTTACAGCATCAGACATGACTGGGCGACTAACATTGTCTTTCACTTTTAAGCTGTAGATGATTCTTATAGCCCATCTGGGAAAACTGAAAAGCTAAGGCATTCAATGTGCGTAGCAGTTTTTTTGCATATCACTAAATTGTGTTCATGCATGTTAAGGATTATTATCATTGTTATTACGAATAGCATTAAATCAAAGGATATACTGCAAAGCTATTAGGAACAGAAAGAAACAGAAAGAAACAACATTAGTGGTAGAATAGAGCTGTATTTTTCTAATTTGAGACCATATTTTATTTGTTTACTTCATGTATCAATGTCACAGAAGTTTATTGATAGTATTGATTTAATATATTAAACTCTACAGAGATAATGCTCGTTTTTTTTCTAGTGCCCATCAAATATTTACAATAATAATTACTTGATAGATCGCTAAGATATCTGAATAAACTCTGTGAATAGGTTAAAATGGTCGCATTATCTGATTGCAATGCAAACAAACCATATGTAAACAATATACTTTTAAATAAGAAATTACTTGAAATTTAATAAACATATTTCCAGGTAACCCAGTAAAAGATAAACTACAGCTACAAATATAGAAATATAGACTTTGAAAAATAATGAGATAACAACATAGGAAAACTTATGGGCTGCAGCCAAAGCTGTTCTTATTATTACAGTAATAATCCTAGATGTTTTTCTTATTAAACAGGACAAAAATAAAAACATATACTCTGACTATTAAACTTAGCATGTCAGCAGAAAACAAAAAGGCATAAGGGAAGTAGGAGGAAGGAATTAACAGAAATAACAAGCATAAATATGCAGTCAGCAGAATTGCTAAATAAATGAGATTGGGCTCTCTGAAACGACAAATAAAATATTCAAAACCAAGAAATCTAATCAAGGAAAAATAACACCAAAATAGGATTGAGAATAAAGACATAATCACAAATATGAAGAGGATTTATAGACTTTTAAGAAATTTCTATGAACAACTCTGCTAAATATGGAAACTGCATAAAATTCATAATGTTCAGGGGAAACACATTTAGATTGGCTTAAGAAAATCTAAAAAATACAAATAAATCAGAGGCTCTAAAAAAATAGAAAAGTTTTGTCAAAGAACTAGCTCTATAAAGATGTTAGAATCAGATCAGAGGATTTTACAGGCATAGTTTATCAATCCTGTAAGGGATAGGTCATTTCACTGTAATTTAACCGTTCAAGACAATGAGGAAAAAAGAATTTTTCTCTCTCTGTTCCTCTCATTTTGTCTCTCTTTCTCTCTCTCTCACACACACACATAGACAAGCATGCTGAAAATTTTAAAACAGGATGCATTTCAGAAAAGAGGACTATGATTTTTTAAATATATTTTTGCTTGTGATACGATTAGTTACCTGGAGAAAACAACAGAATCAACTGATAAGTCAACTGGAATTAATGGGAACTGAGTAAGGTAGCATAATATTACATAATAGAAAAATAATCACTATTTGATCAGAAATAACCAGTTGATAAATGCAGTAGAAAATGATCCCCATTTATTATAACATTCCCAACCATAAACTGTCCTGAAATAAACCAAACAAGAAATGTATAATACCTATAGGATGGGGCAAGAAGTCCTATAGACCTTTACTAAAAAGCAAACCTGAATAGGTAAACTCCTGGTGGGAGAAAGTAGGTGAGTGTTAATCTCGAGGGGAGAGAGGATATTGCCAGAACATCAAGTGATCTTGAGGAGATAAGCCTTGAAAATGTCTTTTTGAAGTTTCCAAGAGACATTTTATAAAGACCATTAATGAGAAATTCCCCTCACCCGCAGAAGCCTGAATACATGTAAGTGAAGAGAAGCTGGGTCAGGACCCATCTGCAAAAGGAAGAAGCCTTGGCCTCTGGCAGACACTAGCTGATAGGCTCACTGGTTGAGATCAGGTAACCTCAAGAAGGCTTGAGCAAGCAGGCCACCAGGCGCTTTACTTGGCGGGAGGTCACAGATGTCACTGAGATGCTGGTAAAGGCTGGCGAAGAACTGAGTTCTCTTTGTAAAGGGAACGTGTACATGCGTACATTTTTCACCCATCTCAGGGTGTTGCAGACCCTCTGAGGACACTTTTAGATCTGCATTTGGAGCTTACCTTGACCTCCAGAGGCAGGGGTATACATAGATCACCATCCTAGGTCTCAGACTCCGGAATCACTCTACAGGTCTGAGAACTTGATGCATGTTCCCTTCCCGGGAGGGGGATGGTGTTCTGAGCATCCCTTCTGCTGCCCCCAGCCTGTCCTTCAGACTTAAAGTTAAGGGCAGGAGGATGACTTTTCCCTGTGTCAAAAATCTCAGAAGACAGTCAACCCAGTTGACTCAACTCAGGCTTTCCAGACTAACTGATTTGCTGCGTAATTTCTCAGTCTTCACCATAGATATACGGAGCAGATTTTCAGCAGTTATACCAAGATGAACTTGGGAAGTTATACCAAGTCTTCATTTTTAACAATCCCCTGCTTGACTCCACAAGCCACCCTAAATGACTATGCCAAGTAAAACCTCTGCACTTGCACCTGAAGGACAGCTTCCAGAGAAATGCCTTATCCCCACTTGTGGCCAGATTGCTAAATGTCTACAGAGAAATTCTGGCCACGGTTGTTTCCATGCAAACAGAGGATGCACCCCACCCCCACCTTTGCCATCTGCTGGATCCTGCTTATCTCTCTTGCTAGAGTTTTCCTTCTATACTCTACATGCAAACACTCCTTGGATCCAAGGATGCTCAATTCTAATCCAACCCAAACCTGGGGGTGAGGGTGGAAAAGGTACATTCAGATTTTTTTCTAGTTCTTGTCAGTTAACCTGTGAAGCCAGTTATTTAATTTTATATAGTAGCTCAAAGTCACAGTCAGTATCTCAAGGACCTGAGGGGTTTCTCTGAGCCTTCCTAATTTTTGCAGCCAGCCCCTTGCTTCCATCTGTACAAGGTGTACAGTCAAGATGAATGAGTGAATAGAAACATGACATTGGAAGGCCCTGAATAGACCCAGTGGTCAGGAGACATTAATCTTGAGGTGCGCCATCTCCTTTCTCCGAGGAGCTAACGTCGTCACCCTTCCTGACCACTGCACTTCATTTGTCTGGTTAATCTCCCAGAACTTGGGCCTTATGGTTCACCCCAGAAGTAAGTTCTGCTCTGGTGGGCCTTTGCTTCTCTGAGTTTTCCGGATGGCACAGATCACTGATATCTCTTCTCTTTCCTAGACATCAGCCTTCTCTGGGACTGTATGATCCTTCATATCACCTGGGGTCATCTCTCCCCTTTGTTATTTGACCAGTAGCTGAGGTCAATGCCATGTACAAAGGGCCTGATTTAGCAAGCGTTCTCGGACACCTACTGCATGCTGGATTCTAAGCAATATGATGTAGGGATTATGGAGGTGATGAAAAGGTGGCATCTGCCCTCTTGAAGTTTATGCTTGGTTAAGGGAGACCCTACCTCTTTCACCTGGCAGAACATGTTCTGCAGTTGAGGTTGATACTGGACAAGCACAGCAGATGGGGGCTTGCTGCAGCTGATGGGATGGGGGGGGTGGCGACACTGAGCAATACCTGGGACAGGTGATAGACTCATATCAGGTGAGAGGAATAAGGATGCTCAAAAGTGACAGGAGCAAGGGTGCTTGAAAGAGCATGTGGGGAACAGGAGTCTGATATGAATAAAGCTTCAGATATACGAGGGAAAGAGAATACAGAAAGGTTGTTTCAGCATGTTAAGGATGGGTCTTCCTCTCTTAGAACCAGATAAAGCATCAAGACAGTAGGTGCTGCATTTGCCATCTTGCAAAAGTCTTGAAGGATCTGACAATTGGTTGCTTATATAAATGTTGAAGCCCTCGACCATCTTGAGAATATATGAAGGCTTAAGAGATAGGAGATGAGGTGAGATCTATTAGTGGATTTCTTTGGAACGCTTGATGATGCCTGCGATATCCTCCTCTCCCGACTTCACCAGGAGACAGGAGATGAAATCCTTCAGTGGGGTCACTTAGGAAGCTTGGTGTGTGGCCCACCACCTGGACACAGGTTTCTGTGTCAACCTGGGAGATTAAGAGGGCAGAGATGAGGGTTGGCTGACTTGGGCAGACTTGGGGTAACCCAACTCCCCAGAGTCTTCAGGAGTACCTCCCTTGGGCCACACAGGAAAAATGGCAGCCTGCAAGATGCAGGCTCCCCTCTTTCAAGATGGATCACCAGAAACTCAGAGGCTGAGACAGAGTGTGGCCAGCCAGGGGCATGCATCATCCACTTGATGGAAAAGTTCTTCAGTGAAGAACTGGCAAAAGCAGCCCTCAAAAGCCAGCATCACCTTGAACTCCCTGCCAGCCAGGTAAGAATTTGCTGAGTGCTCAGCTCTCCTCCCCATTCCCTCACTGCCCAGGAAAGAGAAATGTGGCCTCGAAAGTGAGAAGGGAGATAAGCATGAAGGCAGGTTTCCCTGAGAGCCCAGTTGCGAAAGGTCTGGGGACAAGTTGGGGTTTGGGACTGGGAGAAGTTAGACTGGTGGTAAAAGTTGGAAATGGGTTATCACATGCCGCTGACTTCTTCAATTACTGAATTGAGATCATCTTGTAAGTTAAAGCTATTGCAAGGTTTTTTTTTTTTTTTTCTGTTCACAAGAGTGATTTCCCAAGCTTTGTGTAGGGGTAAGAAAGGAATATCAATAACCTCAGATATGCAGATGACACCACCCTTATGGCAGAAAGTGAAGAGGAACTAAAAAGCCTCTTGATGAAAGTGAAAGAGGAGAGTGAAAAAGTTGGCTTAAAGCTCAACATTCAGAAAACGAAGATCATGGCATCAGGTCCCATCACTTTATGGGAAATAGATGGGGAAACAGTGGAAACAGTGTCAGACTTTATTTTCTTGGGCTCCAAAATCACTGCAGATGGTGATTGCAGCCATGAAATTAAAAGACGCTTACTCCTTGGAAGAAAAGTTATGACCAACCTAGATAGCATATTCAAAAGCAGAGACATTACTTTGCCAACTAAGGTCCGTCTAGTCAAGGCTATGGTTTTTCCAGTGGTCAGGTATGGATGTGAGAGTTGGACTGTGAAGAAGGCTGAGCACCGAAGAATTGATGCTTTTGAACTGTGATGTTGAAGAAGACTCTTGAGAGTTCCTTGGACTGCAAGGAGATCCAACCAGTCCCTTCTGAAGGAGATCAGCCCTGGGATTTCTTTGGAAGGAATGATGCTAAAGCTGAAGCTCCAGTACTTCGGCCACCTCATGCAAAGAGTTGACTCATTGGAAGAGACTTTGATGCTGGGAGGGATTGGGGGCAGGAGGAGAAGGGGACGACCGAGGATGAGATGGCTGGATGGCATCACTGACTCGATGGACGTGAGTCTGAGTGAACTCCGGGAGGTGGTGATGGACAGGGAGGCCTGGCGTGCTGCGATTCATGGGGTTGCAAAGAGTCGGACACGACTGAGCAACTGAACTGAACTGAACTGATGAAAGGAATAGCCCAGGAAGCAGACATAAAGGGACAGAAGAAAGCAGAATATCAAGCCTTCAACTTGTTCCTGTGTGCTGGGTACAGAACTTAGGCCTTGGCTGAAAGTGAAGTGAAAGCGTTAATTGACCAGCTGTGTCTGACTCCTCACAATCCCATGACTGTAGCCTGCCAGGCTCCTCTGTCTGTAGAATTCTCCAGGCAAGAATACTGGAGTGGGTTGGCATTTCCTTCTTCAGGGAATCTTCCCAACCCACGGATTGAACCTGGGTCTCCCACATTGCAGGCAGATTTTTACTGTCTGAGCCACCTGTTTCAAATTTGAGAGGGTCTCAAATGCCAAGGGGGGCTATGCAATCTTTCCAGGAGGATCTAAATTTAATGTTTACAAAACCAGGAGCACTCAGATGTGCTAAAGACACGTTTCAGCCCATTTGTGGAAAACAGAATAAACTTCTAAATCTCCTTCTGCATTTTAGTAAGAAACTTATAGCAATGGAGAAGTCATTTTTCAATGCAGTTAGGCAGTTTTCTAAATTCTAATGACTGCATAATAGTCTACTTAACCAATTCCTGCTGGATGGACATTAGGTTATTTCCAATTTTTCACCATTATAAACAATGCTATGATGAATATGCTTATGCATAAATCTTTGTGGTTACCTCTGATTACATCCTATCGTGAAAAGAACAGAAGTGGGATTACTGAATGAATGAATACATTTAAGGCTTTTGGTACCTAATGCCAGTTCTCCCCAAACCTTGTACGAGTTTACAACCCCATGTGTCAGAGGCAGTATATTTTACCTTATCCTCACACTGCCAAACAATGGACGTGAAATATCTTAAGATCTTTTCTAATATGATAAAAGATTAATGGTATGTCAAGGTCAATTTATATTCCTTTGAAATCTAGTGAGAATAAATAATATTCTATGTTGACCAAATGTATTTCCTCTTTGATAACTTTTCATGTGTTACTTGTTTTATATTTTGGGGTTCTTTGTCTTATTTTTATCAGTTCATGTGAATACGTGGCATAATAAAAACAGTAATTCTTTGTCTCATTTGATGCAAATGTCTACAGTTAATTGTTTACCTTTTAGTAGTAATTTTATACTTGCATGTTTTAAAGTTTATGTAGTTAAGTATATACGTTTTTCCTATATGATTCATTTTCCCAAGGCTTTATAAGTACAGAGAAAAAAATCCTGTATTATGATGTCAGATAAAAATTATACCTATAGTATTATTAGAACTATTTCACACACACACACACACAGAGCAAGGTGAAAACCGAAGTCCTAATATCAAAACCTAGAAGTTTATCAAAATTTTTAACAGTAGCTGGAGTTAAGAATTGGATATGTAATTTTTTTTCTTTCCTGTTTTTCTATATAGCTCCTATTTTGTGTAATGGGAGACTTGAATATTATATGTGAACCTTATTCCATAAATTCAGGTGTGCAAGAAATGTCATATTACTTTCATTAAATCAAAATAAACCTGACTTGAGTTTTCATCCTGCAGGGCTGTTGGGAGATTTTATCTTTACTATTTTGTCTCCACCCCTCTGGACACACTAAAATGCTAACAGCCATAAAACAAGGGCTTCTAGTCTTGAGCTGACCCTTATTCTAAGCCCAGCAGATCCGTACCCAAGCTCTCCAATCCCTACAGAAGGACATCTTCAAATCCTGAGCTGTCTTGGGCACAGGGTCTTTCCCAAAAGGGAGAGCGCTGGACAGAGGTTTGGGCTGTGCACGCCAAGCCGGCACACCGCTCTGCAGTGTGCTTCCCTGAGGCCCTGCTTCTGTGATCCAGAACCCCAAACCATCACCCTCTTCCAACTCTCCACCATTTGTTTCCTGCCCCTAGCACTCCCGGCCCTCCTTTCCAAACCATTTGCATCTCTCCTCTTTCCAATTCCCAAAGAGCACAGGCCTTTGGAAAACACAAGTCAGGAAGGGAGTTTGCCTTTAAAGAATGACTCAAGAAGGAACTTAAGTGCCCGCAGTCAGGGTCTGTAATGCCCACTGTCTCTCCTTCTGTCCTTTCTGTAATTGATGCTGCAGCCCTGCTTCCCACCTGTCTTCAGCCCTAATGTGCTCTGTTACCCCCCGGGCACTCAGAAATACTGTCCCCACCTGGAATATTCTTTTCCCACTGACTTATTGTCTGACTGCCTTATACCCCCATTTAAGCCTCAGTTCAAAAGAGCCATCTCCCCTGGGAAGCTTCCCCTTCCCTTCAGACGTGGGACAGCTTCTGTTCTATTTTCTCTCTGTACCCTGCACTTGGTCATCCAGAAGGTCCATCACAGGGTGTAAACAAGCAGGCATATTCCTTTATGTCTCTCTCTAGACTGGAAGCCCCATGAGGCAGGGGCCCTGTCTGGAGTGCAAAAGGTGCTCAGTAAGTGAACAAATGAATGAAGCACACCCCTTCCCATCCACCAGCAAGCTCACCACTGGGTGAGGCTGGAAGTATGGAAGTTTTCCTTTGTACATCTTTATCACCCCTGTAGCTTAATGCCATGGAATGTTGCTACCTGTTCGAGCACCTAACTCTCCCTGCAGGTCTGTGGGCTGCTTGAAGGATGTGGCTATGTCTCATTTGTCCTTAACTCCCTAGTGCACAGCCCTAGGCATGCCTGCTACACAACACACACACACACACACACACACACACACACACACACACAGTGTTCTTTTTGCTTTATTTTTAGTTTTTAAATCTTTTTTTAAAGTTATCCATTCTTCACAGAAAAACTGAAGTTTAATCGCATTGTCAATGCGTATGTGATGCAGACATAGATAAAGATAAATATGGTGGCTTCCCTGGTGGCTCAGCAGTCAAGAATTCAACTGCCAATGCAAGAGATGAGGTTTCAATCCCTGGGTCGGGAAGATCTCCTTGGCAAGGAAATGCCAACCCACTTCAGTATTCTTGCCAGGGAAATCTCATGGACAGAGAAGCCTGGCGCACTATAGCCCATGAGATCATAAACAGTCAGACATGACTTGGCAACTAAACAACAAAATAGATAAATACAGATATAGACTAGTAAAATTCTTATTACATTCATTTGAAGAATCAAGTCTGAACAGCTACATACTTTTAGGAAAGAGTTAGGAGTAAGGGTTTGCAGTACAGATATTAAAATGCATTATAGAGCTGCAGTACTTAAAACAATGTGGTACCGACAAAAGAAATGAACAGATCAATGGATGAGAACTGACGGCCTAGAAATCTGCCCTCAAGTATGCAAGCATTTAATTTATGATAGAACAAGCAACTCACCAAAAGGAAAAGATGGGTTATTCAATAAATGCCTTTGGAAATTACTGGCTAATTAGGAAAAACATTCAAGTCATACCCATACATCTCATTCTATAACAAAAGCTATTTTAGATTAATTAACTCATTACGTTTCAAAAATTAGTTGAACATATAACAGCAATTAAGTTGAAAGAAATTTCAAAACATAAAGTTAGTCTAAGCAATGAAAAGAGGAAAGATTGATAAAACTTTGCAAACGTTACTGGCATTTTATGTGAAAATGTATTACCACCGTAAACAAAAAAAAAAAGACAAGGATTTTTAAAAGCACCATAGGTAAGGAATTAATTTCTTTCATGTTTTAAAAATTACTTAAAAATCAATGAAAGAGAAAAAAACTAGTTACCTACCAGGAAACAAAATCAATTAGTGATTCTTCTGGGTTGTGGGAATACTACCAATCTTTACTTTTTATGCTTTTCTTTATTTTCTATACCTTGCAATAAGTATGTATTACTTTTATAAGCAGATTACAGATCAACAAACTCCAACAGGGTGGGGTGAAGAGAGAGATGCAAAGGACATAAGAGTTTACAGAATATTAATGCAAATGGATAATAAACATGTAAAATGATCACGCTCAGAAGTAATTAAAAAACAATGTAATAATTTTTAAATGACAGAGTTTTATAAAAGTGTATATGATTTTATGTGGTGACAGTAAGGAGAAATAGTATTTTTTTGTATATGCTGGTCATCATGTGAATTAAAAAAAATCCCTCTGGAAGGCAATTTGTCAATATACACACAAAATATTATTATAAGAACGTATTCCTTGATCTAGTCTCACATCTAAGACTTAATCCTAAGAATGAATCAGGCAGGTTCACAGGGACTTCAGTACAAGGCAGGATAATACAGAGTCCAGACTGGGATGTTGATGCCCTTCAATCAGTTAACAGCTGCTCCTCCATCTGAAACCAGATGATGTCTTTACCTTCCATGACAACCCACCTGGATCTTGGCACCAGGAAGGTCTTTATTTTTTAGCCTAAACTTGATGAGTTGTTGTTGTTTAGTTGCTAATCTTGTCAGACTCTTTGCGATCCCATGGGCTGTAGCCCATCAGGCTCCTCTGTCCATGGGATTTCCTAGACAAGAATACTGGAGTGGGTTGCCATATCCTTCTCCAGGGAATCTTCCTGACTCAGGGATAGAACCTGCATCTCCTGCATTGGCAGATGGGTTTTTTTTTTAACTGCTGAGCCTTCAGGGAAGCCGTACCTTGGGCAAATCTGTGGGCCCAGCCACATCTCTTGAGCCTCATTGCGCTTGGCCCTGGCATGTTTTGCCACCAGCAGCTCCCTCTCTAAGTGGGTTAGTCTGATGCCATGGGGCAGGGATCTGGGAAGCCATCTTGTAGACCTGGAGGAAATCCTAGACTGTGATCAACACTGCATGATCCTGAGCATGTCACTCCTAAAGAAGCACATATCTTCTATGTGCCAGGCCATGTCAAGATCTGTGCTGATGAGGAAGCCACCTGGGACGGACTTTGTATATTGATCGCTTTATCTCTAAACAGTGCTAACATGGTTACTCACCTCCCCACTGCCATCTACTATGAGCTGCATCAAAAGTCGATGTCAATTCTGCTACACATCCTATGAAGTTCTGCAAACCTGTAAACTATTTTCTTTAGGGTCTCCCAAGTTATGCCATGAGAACTGCAGATATGAGGACCACGTGGTTTTTTTGTTTGTTTGTTTGTTTACTTTCACCTTTTTCCCTGGCAAAGAGCAGCTTAACCTCTTGGAAAGTCCTGGTGATCACAGACCCAGCTTGGCCCTACCACGGTCACACTGCTGGAAACTGGCAAAGGCGTTCCTGGCACAGCTCTGTAAAGACAGAAACCCAAGAACCACTCTGGAAATTTCCATCTTGATCAAACCATCCCCATTACCATATGTGGTAATGTCCTTGTTGATCACCATCACCATGTCCTTGTTGATACCTACTTTCCTCTGAATTTCAGAATCCTGGGTGCAAGTCTTGGGAGTCTTTCCTTTGCTTTTAGGATAGAGACTGACTCTTCATAAAGGCAGGAATGTGCAGACGCCTGACTGCCTGCACCAATGCCCTCCAGCCTCCAGCCCGACGTCAGCATACCACATAGTCCCACCCCAAGACCTTTGCACAGCATGCTTCTCTCACTCAACCCTCCTTGCCTCATTCCCTTTTCTTACGTACTAGTATTTGTTTCCTACTAATCTTATATGTGGTCTCAGAAACATTTGTTCCTTAGAGAGGTCATCCTTGACCCCAAGGTTAGACAAGCTTCTCTTAACTTGGTCCCTGTATAGTTCACACAACTTTTCTATCACAAGCTAAGTATGTTCCAACTAGTATGATTTCCTGATTCTGTGCTTATGTTATGAGATGTTTGATTTTAGGCTTCTATAATGTTAATGTCTTTTTTAATATAAATTTATTTATTTTAATTGGAGGTTAGTTACTTTACAATATTGTATAGGTTTTGCCATGCATCAACATGAATCCGCCACAGGTGTACATGTGTTCCCCATCCTGAATCCCTCTCCCTCCTCCCTCCCCATACCATCCCTCTGGGTTATCCCAGTGCACCAGCCCCAAGCATCTTGTAACCTGCATCGAACCTGGACTGGTGATTCGTTTCATATATGATATTATTCATTTTTCAATGCCATTCTTCCAAATCATCCCACCCTCTCCCTCTCCCACAGAGTCCAAAAGACTGTTCTATACATCTGTGTCTCTTTTGCTTTCTCACATACAGGGTTACCGTTACTATCTTTCTAAATTCCATATATATGTGTTAGTATACTGTATTGGTATTTTTCTTTCTGGCTTAATTCAGTCTGTATAATAGGCTCCAGTTTTATCCACCTCATTAAAACTGATTCTAATGTATTCTTTTTAATGGCTGAGTAATAGTCCATTGTGTATATGTACCACAGCTTTCTTATCCATTCGTCTGCTGATGGACATCTAGGTTGCTTCCATGTCCTGGCTATTATAAACAGTGCTGCGATGAACATTGGGGTACACGTGTCTCTTTCAATTCTGGTTTCCTCGGTGTGTATGTCCAGCAGTGGGATTGCTGGGTCATAAGGCAGTTCTATTTCCAGTTTTTTAAGGACTCTCCACACTGTTCTCCATCGTGGCTGTACTAGTTTGCATTCCTACCAACAGTGTAAGAGGGTTCCCTTTTCTCCACACCCTCTCCAGCATTTACTGCTTGTAGGCTTTTGGATCGCAGCCATTCTGACTGGCGTGAAATGATACCTCATTGTGGTTTTGATTTGCGTTTCTCTGATAATGAGTGATGTTGAGCATCTTTTCATGTGTTTGTTAGCCATCTGTATGTCTTCTTTGGTGAAATGTCTATTTAGTTCTTTGGCCCATTTTTTGATTGGGTCGTTTATTTTTCTGGAATTGAGCTGCAGGAACTGCTTGTATATTTTTGAGATTAGTTGTTTGTCAGTTGCTTCATTAGCTATTATTTTCTCCCATTCCAAAGGCTGTCTTTTCACCTTGCTTATAGTTTCCTTTGTTATGCAGAAGCTTTTAAGTTTAATTAGGTCCCATTTGTTTATTTTTGCTTTTATTTCCAGTATTCTGGGAGGTGGGTCATAGAGGATCCTGCTGTGATTTATGTTGGAGAGTGTTTTGCCTATGTTCTCCTCTAGGAGTTTTATGGTTTCTGGTCTTACGTTTAGATCTTTAATCCATTTTAAGTTTATTTTTGTGTATGGTGTTAGAAAGTGTTCTAATTTCATTCTTTTTCAAGTGGTTAATGTCTTATTCAGGAGGTAAGCTCCATGAGGCCAGGTTCCTATCGAATGAATGGATAAGTGAATAGAAAGAGGCTTGACCAGGACCAGTTCTGGAGCCTGGAAGAGCCAAGTGATGGCCAAACTGAAATGAGGATGAGGGGCCAGGGTTTGCCCATGGGCTGGTGGAGAGTGCCTCGTATGACACCTGGACATGCTGCCCTGAATACATGAAGATAGAACAGAGATAACAGTGTGTGCTTCTGGAAAAAGATTTTCCTTAAGAAGCAGAAAATTAAAAAAAACTCAGTTCCTGTGGCCACAGCATGTGAATGGTCTCTCTCTCCATAAAACATTGATTCTATTTTGTGCTCTTTTCTGTGCTTTGCCTTCTCTAGTGAGCACTCTGTATTCTAAATGTTAAAGTGAACCCAGTGGCCTTGGCTGCTCTTATCTTTAACCAGAAACATAATTGTCTCATTAACCTTTGGGGGGAGGTTTGACTTTGCCCCCCAAAGGTTGGAGGCCCAAGTTTCTGGGCATGCCCATGGCCTTAGCTCAGTTGGTTGGCCAGAATTAATGGGAGATCAGCATGATGGGGCAGAACTCTCATTGGCTGGCTGCGGGAGAAGGCATTATTGATTTCCATGGCAAAATGCTCTAGCTCCTTTGTGTTTGGGGGTGTTATTTAAACATTTATGCACCTTGTCCTTCTGACCATTGAGGAAGCCCATGGGCCCAGGAAATTCAGACTTCTGGTTTGTGAAAAGGAAGAGTGACTCCTTGCGATATTCCTTCTGGTTAAGTTCATCTTATGAAGACAGAAAATACAGAAAAAAATGAGATGGGTGGCTCCATTGGCTAACAATTTGGTAAGAAGAAGTGGGAGCTATTTTTGCAGCATCCACAGCAAACAAAGCTGGACTTCTACCCCCAGTTTCTGAGCAGAGGATCAGCTGGACAAATTCTCCTGGGGGAGTAAGTTGGTCTGATATTAGGAAAATATTCTGGATGATGTGAGATTCCTCAGCCCTTGGAAGGAAATGGGACAAACCCAGCTGGAACCCTGGGGTGTCTAGCTCTCTGTGGAATAATTTACAGAGATTATCTTACTTAATCCTCACACAGAGCTTTCAAGACAGACATGATGAGTCCACTGAGACTAAAAGATAAAGTAATCTTCCTTGGAAAGCAAGATACCAGAGACACAAACAATCCTACTTATTCCATTCAAGGTCTGTGCTTGACTCTTGCTAAGACCACTTGATGTAGCTCTGCCATGGGCTTCCTTGTGAAACTTGAGAGAGCCACAGACATGCTACCGCTGTGCCTCTCCAGTTATAAAGTGGACATCAGTTCAGCTCGGTCACTTAGTCATGTCTTACTCTTTGAGACCCAATGGATTGCAGCATGCCAGGCTTCCCTGTCTATCACCAACTCCCAGAGCTTGCTCAAACTCATGTGCATCATAAACCCCAATTATAAAGTGGACATAAAACCCAACTATGAAGTGAACACAAAAGCATCTCCAATAAGATGGAGTTTTCCAGAGTTTCTTCTACCATCTAGTTGGTAGTCCTTAAAAAGTATTAAATATAATGACAAAGCATCTTTAATAGGCAAAGGTCAAATGTGGAAATTTAGACCACATCATAAAACTTGACAAATCCTCCTGACTTCTATTCCAAGCCCTCCTTCCTGGTGCTCAGGCCGAGAGAATCCCATCTTGGCTGTGCTGCTGCCACATCATTGGTGGAAACAGCCAGCCATTCATTCATTCATCCTTCAGGCATTTCCTCGGTGCTTCCTATCAAGGCACAGGGGCGCCCATCACCTGTTCTGCCCTCTTGTTGATCCTTGGGTATGGTGTACTTGTCCAAAGACGTGCAAGTGGCCGCATGCTGTATGAACCAGGTGCTCTGGAGCCCAGAGAAGGGCCCTGGCCCTTGTTCAGCAAAACTTGCAGCCTTTCTCACAAGACTCCGGGTGCATGGGTGCATAGACTCTCTCACACCTGCTCTCTGGGTTCCAGTCTCCCCTCTCCCCCACATCACTGCAGGGTTTGCCTCTGGCTCCTGGGGTGCCATGGAGAGCTGGAGGTGTGCCCTTGAGGGATGGGAATATTTTAGGTTGAATAGAACTCGTACTGATGGTCTGTGCAGCTGGTTCTCATTCTTGGCATGGTCATGGTGGTCCCCATGACCCACCGGAAGACCCATGCTTGCCACTGTCAAATATCTGATAGTTTAGCTCAAAACACTTAATACTTTAGTTTTGTGTGTGTGTGTGTGTGTGTGTGTGTGTGTGTGTGTGTGTGTGTGTTTGCCGTTTAGAGACAGAGAGTTGCATTAATCATAGTCCTCAGCTCAGGGCACTTCATCAAGGTCTTCAGTGTTACGTCTTCTCTCATTTTTATTTTTGTTTTTCCCACAGTGTTTATACAGCAAACTTGAAAGACATTTACAGTGAACACCTGTGCACCTTCCACCTAGATTCTACCTCAATACATTACTACAGTTTGTTATCCTCTATCAATCCAAACATATCCATCAGTGAATATACTTTTGGGGTACATTTAAAAGTATATTACAGACTTCAGTACACTTTCCTCTAACTACTTCAATATTTACTTAAATATTTGCTTTCAGTTCTTTTGCTCTTTTATTGTAAAAATATATATACGATGAAACGCATGAGCAATAAATTTATTCGTTATGGAGCTGGGGCAAATACGTGCACCAGTATATCCCTCTTATCAAGATACAGAACATTATCGTCAATCTAGAAATATCCTTAATTCCCTTTCAATTCATCTTCCACAGCATTCCTTAAAGGCAGCCACTGTTCTTACTTTTTTCCACCATAAATTAGTTTTCCCTGCTCTGAATCTTCAGGCTTCATCTGTGATGTTTTATACATCAATACTGTGTTCCTTTTTATTTCAGAGTAGAATTCCAGTATATGCATAGTCTATGGAATTCTCTAGGCCAGAATACTGGAGTGGGTAGCCATTCCCTTCTCTAAGGGATCTTGCCAACCCAGGGATCGAACCCAGGTCTCCTGCATTGCAGGCAGATTCTTTACTAGCTGAACTACTAGGGAAGCTTATATGAATATACCCGTTTATTTATCCATCTTTTTAGGATGCAGCCACCTTTTAAATCAAGCTTATATGAAGAAGTCTTGATGTAAACATATGTTTCATTTCTCCTTAATAAATACCTAGGAGGGGAATTATCAGGTCACAACCTACGTGTATGTATAGTTTTATAAGAAAATACCAGAAACTTTTTCCAGAATGTATGTACCATTTTACCTTCCTATCAAAAATTCTTGAGAGTTCCAGTTGCTCCATATCCTTGCCAATATTTGGTGGTGTTAGATTTAATCTTGTGTATTCTGACAGGTAATCAGCAGTATCTCATGGTAGTTTTAATATGCATTTCTCTAAAAAAGAATGATGTTAATATTATTTCATACATTTATTGGCCATCATTTGTCTTTGTGAATTATCTGTTTAAAAACTTTGTCCATTTTTAACTGGATTATTTATCCTTTTATTATTGAATTGTGAGAATTCCTCACACTTATCTTTTGTGAAAAATACTTTTTATATATATTTTTTCCAGTCTGTGGCCTCCCTTTATTAGTGGTTTATTTTGATGGGCAGATATTTATCATTTTGATGACTGTAAATCATCATGGCTTCTTTTTATTGGTTATTGTTCATGGTGCTCTATCAAAGAAATTTTTGCCTATGCTCAGTTCACAAAAATATTCTTTCCCTTTAAAAGTTTCATAGTTTTCGTTTGAATGTTTAAGTCTATAATTGAATTACTTTTGTGTGTGATGTGAGGTAGGAATTGGGTCTCACTTTTTCCATATGAATATCCAGATAGTCAAGTGCCATTTGTTGAGAGGACTTCCCTTTCCCCATCATATTGTTTTGGCATCTCTGTCAAAAATCAAGCAATGGTATAAGTGTGAATCCATTTCTGGGTTTATCCTCTATCAAAGAAAAGTATTTTCTTTCATTCCTATTCTCCACATCCATTTCCTTCCTCCAAAATGAGATTCCATTGCAATGTGTTCAAAGCATGCGTTTCATTTGTAAACGTTCTTGTAAAATATGTATTTTTACTTTGTGCATAGGTATTTTTAATTATGCATATAGTACCTAGCTCTATATTCTAACTATATTTATGTTTTACCTTTTAAAAATAAGATATATATAATATATATAACATATATATTTTAATGAATTTTTATTAGAATATAATTGCTTTACAATGCTGTGTTAGTTTCTACTGTACAGTAAAATGTCAGCTGTATATATATATACATCCTCTCCCTTTAGATTTCCTTCCCTTCCAGGGAGCCACAGCGCATTAAGTAGACTTCCTTGTGCTATATATATATGTGTTCTCATTATTTACCTATTTTATACATAATATCAATAGTGTATATGTGTCAATTCCACTGTCCCAATTCCTCCCGCCTCTCTTTCTCCCTTCTGTGTTTGTTCTGTACGTCTGTATCTCTATTTCTACTTTGCAAAAAGGATCACGTATACCGTTTTCATAAATTCCACATACATATTAATACATTAACTGTTGTTCAGTCGCTTAGTCATGTCAGACTCTGTGACCCCATGGACTGCGGCATGCCAGGCTTCCCTGTCCTTCATCACCTCCTGGAGCTTGCTCACACTTGTGTCCATTGAGTCGGTGATGCCATCGAACCATACATTAATATATGACATTTGTTTTTTTCTTTCTGGCTTACTGTATGACGCTCTCTAGGTCCATCCGTGTCTCTACAAAGAGCTCAGTTTTGCTCCTTGTTATAGCTGAGCAATATCGTATTGTGTGCATACATCACATCTTGTTGATCTGTTCCTCTGCTGATGGACATTTAGGTTGATTCTATGTCCTGGCTATTGTACATAGTGTTGCTAAGAACGATGGGGTGCATGTATCTTTTTCAATTATGGTTTTCTCTGGGTATAGGCCCAGAAGGGGGGTTGCTGGGTAATATAGGAGCTCTATTTTTAGTTTTCTAAGGAACCTCCATGCTGTTCTCCACAGTAGTTGTATCAGCTTACACTCCTACTAACAGTGCTCAAAGGTTCCCTTTTCTCCACATCCTTTCCATCATTCATTGTTTGTATGTATTTTGACGTGGCCATTCTGACTGGTGTGAGGTTATACCTCATTACAGTTTCGATTTGCACATCTCTAATAATTAGTGATGTTGAGCATCTTTTCATGTGCTGGTTGGACATCTGTTACATATATATTTTTAATGAGCCACTGACATTATTGTGAGTGCATCTCACCCATCCAGTTTCAGCAAAACTCTCTATTTCGTGTGCTGTGGTAGTTTACCTCTCTACTCTCTTAGTGATGGACATCTGCTCATCTTCCATTTTCTACCACCCAATCCGTACTTCAGTGGCATTCCCATGCAGTTCCTGGAGACCTGAAGGAGAATTTCTCTGTGGTCAAGAAGATTGCATTTTCTAAAAATGGCCACCACAACATACCCCATCCACCCGCTCTTCTATGATGTGATGTTGACCCCTGGGCCACCCCCTTCATTGACAGCTGGAGTCTATGTCTTCTTCTCTTGATCCTGGATGTACCTTTGTAACTTCCTTGAGCACTAGCATTGTGTTGAAATGAAGCCATGTAGCAAGGCTAGAAAAGTGCCATGCATTTCTTCCCTGGCCATCGGCTCTTTGGAACCAGCTACCATGCTGAGTGAGAGCCAAGAAACACGGAGAGATCACATGTCAGAATTCTGCCCAACAGACTCGACCAGGACACTAGCTAATGGCCAGGAACAAGTTCTAGGCAAGAGAGTAGGTGTCTGATGGTTCTAGCCCCAAGATATCAAGTATCCCCCCCAACTACTCCATCCTTTGAGTCACCCTAGCCGGTGCCACAAAAATTAAAGATGGTTTTCTCAACCAAGACCTGCCCAAATTGAAGACTGGTGAACAAAATGATGATTTTTTTTTAAGCCACAAAGTTAGGCAATGGCTTGTTATGCAGTAAAAAATAGCTGGAGTGTGTGGACTCAGTTTATGCATCTTGATTAAATCTTACAGATCATGCCCACAGGAGGCCAGGGTCCTACTCTCCCATTGTCAGTACAAAATGCCCCTCTGTCCTCACGTTCCTGCTCCTACTTGGTGTTGTCTCTTGCTAATGTTTGCCTAATAGTTGCCAAGTAATAGCTCATTAATTTAACTTGTATTTATCTGATTATCAATGACTTTGCTCGTTTCTTCATATGCTGATTAGCTTTCGGTTTCCCCCTTCTATAAACTGCCTGCTCATACACTTCCTTCCTTTTTCTAGCAGGTTGGTATCTTTCTATTTGTTTTGTAGTCTTGATACAAGTCTCTTATCCACGGAAGACATTGCAAACATCTTCCTGTTTCCAGTCATCTGTCTATTAGCTTTGATAGTTGTCTTCTATACTTAGCAGACATTGGAGAAGGAAATGGCAACCCACTCCAGTATTCTTGCCTGGAGAATCCCAGGGACGGAGGAGCGTGGTGGGCTGCCGTCTAAGGGGTCACACAGAGTCGGACACAACTGAAGCGACTTAGCTTAGCTATACTTAGCAGACAGATGATAGTATCAACAAGAGAGATTCCATGAAGAAGGAACCTCATCTGTGCCTTAATTGCCCTAAATACCTCAAAGGAGTTCTCAATAACATTTTCACATTTTCTTACATTTCTATATAATTTTCCAGTTTTAAGAATAGGTGCTTATATTTGTGTTTGTTTAATCATCAAGATAACCCTGAAAGGTAGTTAGCATCCCTCTCCTTGTCCATTTTACAACCTGATAAATGAAGAGCTAGTGATTTGAAGTGACTTGTCCAAGGTCACACAGCTCTTAAATGTCATTTCAAAAGAAACAGGCTCCATTCTACAGGGGTCCAGTGGAATAGGATGAGTGCAGAGGAAGGACTTTCACTGAGTTGGGTGATGACCTGGTGCCTTAGGAGAGGAAGTGGCTGCTGAGTGCATCAGAGTGGCTCAACCTGAGGGTCAGGTCTCTGGGGACAAGCCCTACATCACTGACCAGCTCCATGTCTTATGTAAGTAACATCTCCCCATTATGCCTTGATTTCCGCACCTTGAACTCAGCAGTGATAATGAAGCTTACCTCTCAAATGAACCATGAAGATTAAAAGAGCTAATAGATGTAAACTGAAAAGTATTTTTATCCTGAAGCTATATTGAGTCAGTTTACTTGGAGAAAGACTGTAGGTATGTCAGAATTTCAAGCTCAGCTCAAGTCCTAAAAAACTATGTGACCTTAAAGAAGCTCCTTTCCCTCTCTGGGCCTCTGGTTGCTCCCTAAGACCCTTCCAGCTTAAGGATCATCTTGAACTTGAGATAGAGCCAGAATTTGCCCCTAGGAAAAAGGCAGGTATATGTCTGTGTGTGTGTGTGTGTAAGTGTGTGTGTATAAGTGTGTGTGTGCATGTGCTGTGTGTACATGTCTGTGCACATGTACTTGTGCATTTGAGCATGGATGGATTTTTTAGCATCCATAAGTATGAGCATGTGTTTTTGAGCATGTAAATGTGTATAAATGTGAAGAGGGTATTATGTATGGAGTAAAAACGCTATTTCTGAGAATTAATATATGTATCTCCTTCCCCTGAATTTCCTTGATTATACTCCAAACCCCTTCCCTCTCAGCCTGGACATTTACAAATCCCTCTTTCACTGTTTTGGGAGTTGGAGGAGGGTACAGAAGGCAGGTAATAAGGATCGGTGAAATGGAAATGACCAGGGCGGAATGGAAAGGTCAGGCTACATTCTTGCATTGTTTTGTTTTCAAGCTTTCAAGATCATATATAAAAAAGAGAATGTGAGGTTGGGCCTGCCGAAGGAGGAGAGAGAGACAGAAGGACAGGAGCAAACAGAGCCCAGAGCAGAAGTGCCTAAGCTTGAAGGGGAGTGTTGCATGATTCTTTGTACCCAGCAGTGAGCACTGCCCCAGCTTGCCAACTGCCCCTGAACATCCAGCCTCAGAGGCTACCTAGAGGGGTGTTTGGGCTGTGTGTGTGTGGCTTGGTACACGGGGCTGAGCACAGCTGTCTCTGCTGTGAGGAAACAGCAAGGATGAGGGCCGTCCCCCTAGCCCCGGGTCTCGCTGGTCCAGGCTCTGACGGATATGAGACCACCACTCCCCTCTCCTTCAGCCCCCTGGGGCTCTGCCACTGGCCTGTTCCTGCTGCCACACAACTTCCAGAGCCACCTGGGCCTGGCAGTTTGTCACCACTAAAAGCCTCATATCCTGCCTCCCCCTGCACTATTAATCTTGGAAAAACGCATTGTCAAGACTAATGAAAAAGGGGAAGCCACCAAGGAGAAGGTGTCCACACCTCAGGCTGACAGTTGTCAGGCGAGCTGCGGCAGTATCCTGCTGGGGACAGAGCTGGAGGGACAGAAGCAGTGGGGAGCGCCTGGGGCGGTGGGTGGGCAGTGGGAGCTCGGAACCTGGGCACCGTGAGCCTGTACCTGCCAAGAGCAGGTGGCCCGTCGTGTGGCAGAAAGGAGGGCAGAGGACAGGAGTCGTGGGGCCCGGAAAGGACATGGAGCAGCAGGACACTCCCAAGGAGGAGGGCCTCCTGACCAGGCCTTCTCACTGTGACTGAGACATTCTGGAAAAGAAGCCCCTGACAGCTGGCACTGAGCCCCCAAGCCTGCCCATCTCTGGTCCCTCTGAGGTCGCTGGGAGGGGTTGCGATTGAATTCTGATCAGGGGCCACAAGCTGGCAGGCTTCAGACTTAACCTAGTTCAAAGCTTTCACTTGGTTTATGGAATGTTTAAAATTCTCTGAATCAGTTATAAAATTTGAAACTGGGATATTCCATGTAAAGAATCAGATTTGCAATTTCTCTTGAAAAATTTAAGAAGCCTAGCCATTTGGCATAAAAAAGAATGAAATAATGCCGTTTGCAGCAACATGGATGGACGTGGAGATTATCATACTAAATGAAGAAAGTCAGACAGAGAAAGACAAATACCATATGATACCACTTATATATGGAATCTAAGAAGATGATACAAATGAGCTTGTTTACAAAACAAAAACAGCCTCACAGACTTAGAAAACAAACCTACCATTACCAAAGGGGAAAGCTGGGGGGGGGGGGTGGGGATAAATTAGGAGTTTTGAATTGACATATACACACTACTATATGTAAAATAGATCATCAACAAAGACCCAGTGTATAATGTAAAGAACTCTACTGAATACTTGGTAACAATCTATTTGGGAAAAGAATCTGAAAAAGAAGTGTGTTAGTCACTCAGTCATGTCTGACTCTTTGAGACCCTGTGGATTATAGCCTGTCTGGCACCTCTGTCCATGGGATTCTCCAGGCAAATGTGCTGGAGTGGGTTTCCATTTCCTTCTCCAGGGGATCTTTCCAACCCAGGGATTGAACCTGGGTCTCCCACTTTGCAGGCAGACTCTTTACTGTCTGAGCCACCAGGGAAGAGGTGAAAAAGAATGAAAAACATGTATAACTGAACCACTTTACTCTATACCTGAAACTAACACAACCTCAACTATACCCCAACATAAATTAAATTAAAGAAAGGAAATATGGCCATTTGGGATAGATTCTACCATATGGCGGCCATCAGTCACAGCTGCAAGGTCCTGACTGGCAGGCAGAGCTCCCCAGTGACCCTGGACCCAGCCGTCCTTACCACCTCCCTGGTGTCAGCCTCAGCCAGTGGAGAGGGCTTCCCACCCTGCAGCCCTTTCTCTCTCTGTTCTTTTTCCACCTTGAGAGTAGCTGGAGTTTTGTTACTGTGAAAATCTAGTGGACTATCTTTCAACCTTCACCTCACAACTCTTCTGTTCCATTTCACCCCAGGGCTAGTTCTCTCTTCAGCCAGTGATGCTGTTCAGAGGCCTCCTACTAAAGGCTCAAGTGAGCCCAAAGATCACAAGTTTCATCTCCTACCCCAGCATCCCCCTTGTAATTTGCCCAGGAAGGAGACCAAGGGCATGGAGCACACCCAAGAGTCAGACAGCTCATCCTTTGGCAAGTGGGTCCTGAAATGCCCCATACCCAGATGTGTGCTAAGATGTGGCCCCAAGGAAAAAAGAGTACCCAAGGCCATGAACAAGGTACGCCCAAGGCCGTGAGAGAGTGATCAAGCCCAGAGAGGTACAGGGGAAGCCGGGGTCAATCAGGAAGGCTTCCTGTAAGAGGAAGATGCAGTGGTTAAGAGCATAATGTTGAGGATTCGATCTTTCATGACCTTGGGCGTGTCATTTAGCCTCTCTAGAACTCAGCTTCCTCACTGGAAATGAAGCTGGTGAAGGTGTCTACACTCTGGCCAATATCTAGCCCCACCTGCTACAGCTCTCAATTCTCTGTCTTTCCTCCCTTTAGAGACATGGCTTGCTGGAATGAAGTCTTCCCAGGCCTTCTTAGGGCTGGTTCCTCTCTGCTCTGTGTGCAGTTTTCAGCTTTAAGGATTCAGTATGAGTCATAGTGGAGGGGACCAAAAAATACTTTTTGTTTAGCTGAAAGTGGGGGAGCCACTGTGAACATTCCTGCGGAGGTCAAGGCTATTTCTAGGTAGAGGGGATGAAGGAATGAATCAGCAAGATGTTACTTGCAGGTTGAAAAGCAAAATATTCAGCCAAAGTAGTTATAATATTTCTTCTACTTCTCCATGCCCCAGTGTCCATCCCTTACACTTGGGGTGGAGGTCTGTAGTGCCTGGAGACAAGAACTAGAGAAAGTTTTACTAACCTTGGGCTTCCCTGTGGCTCAGATGGTAAAGCATCTGTCTGCAATGTGGGAGACCCAGGTTCGATCCCTGGGCCAGGAAGAGCCCCTGGAGAAGGGAATGGCAACTCACTCTGGTATTCTTGCCTGGAGACTTCTGTGGATAGAGGAGCCTGGCAGGCTATATAGTCCATGGGGTTGCAAAGAGTCAGACACGACTGAGCAACTAACACACACTTTACTAACCTTGAACAAGCAAAAGCATACCCTAGACCAGGGAAAACTGGACAGCAGAAAATGAGCTAAGGGTCAGAGTGATCTCCAAGCGGAACAAGAATCACTAAAGCTGCACCGCAATTTTAAAAACATCTGTATCGTGTAAAAGTGAATCTTAGCTTCTTTGTGAGTCTCACATCCCATTGGCCTCTGGGGAGAATTATATCCTTCCCACCCACTCCTACGCCCTCCCCATCACCCAGGAGAAGTAGCTACGATGACGAGCAGAGAGAAGGACAGCCCCTAGCCCATGGGGCCTTGGGTGGGGTTTCTGTCTTTAGAGCCTCTTTAGGTCATCTGTATGGCTGGAAGGGCCCCATTTTCCTTATAGGAATAAGGAGGAAAGTACCATTCAGTCCCTGGCTGGTTCTGATATTGGATCAATCAGACAGCATCCTCTGAAGGTCTGAGCAGTCCTCAGACATAGGCACATGTATTTTAACATCCAGAGGCAAACTCACTGGTGTCGTTTCCCCAGCTTCTCTGTGTCTGCCCTTTCCATGTGCACAGAAGAATCTTCCATTTCAGTGACCTTTTCCACCCATATTTCATGACTTGGCGACAGTCTTCTCCTTTGAGTTTTGAGCTGTGGCTGCATCTCCACCCTCAGTATCCATTGTGCCTCTACTACAAGCTCTTTGCAACTTTCTGGTGAGTTGGGGGCTGGTCGGAAATGGCAGCCCACTCCAGTGTTCTTGCCTGGAGAGTCCCAGGGACAGGCGAGCCTTGTGGGCTGCCATCTATGGGGTCGCACAGAGTCGGACACGATTGAAGCAACTTAGGAGCAGTAGCAGCAGCAGCAGACAGAAGAGGCTGTGACAAAATCAATTACTTTTTTCCCATTGCCTCCTGAGATCCTGGCTCTGCAAGGTTTCTTCTGCTTGGTGACTTTTCCCCACGAGCCAGGAGCACTGACACTTCATTTCCTCCTCTTAAGGAATTTTTTGCCAAGAGCCGGGTGGTCTCATTGTTTGGTGCGGTCCATGCTTGCAGTCAGGCTATCTCCTACCCATATGCACATGCCTAGAGTGCTGGGACAGTGTGGGCACAGAAAAGGAGTTCAGTGGCTGCTTGCAAAAAGGATGCATGAGTTGCAGAGACACCCCTAGACCCATGGTACACGTGTGTATGGAGACTGAGTCATTTGCACAGAGGTCACAGTTGGGAGAAGGTGAGAGTATGACCCACACAGAATGCACTTTGGAACCCTTGAATCCCCCCCACCAGACTCATCTGTGCTATAATTTAGCTGCTTCAGTGTTTCAGTCATTCTACCAGGGCTGTGAGACACAAGAAAGAAAAGAAGGAAGGGAGGGAAGGAGAAAGAAAAAAAGATTTCTTTCAAATTAATTAATTACTTTTTTTTTCTTATTGCAATAGAGTGGGCATACAATATTATGCCAGTTTCAGGTACCAAGATGTCTTTTGAATGCTATAGAGAGACCTGAGTGGAGTGTGATATCCAGATACATATTTTTAAAAACACAGAAAGGAAAACCATCACAGATTTGTTGGCAAATCTGCTGTTCCATTCAAGCCCTGTCCCTAGTGTCCATCACCCTGAAGTCAGGATGCCTCACCTGGGAGCAGCCAGGGGAAGCCTGCGCTCTGCTACGGTTACTGTGAGAGTCTTGGGATGGGCATTAGCAGAAACCCTCCTTCCGTGCCCTGTTTTCTGTAGAGGAGCATGGACCCCTCTGGCTAACCCTGGGATGTGAATCCTACGCCCCAGCTCTTAAATTCTCTCACTCTTCCTCCCCTTCGTTGACTCCCAGAGTTAAAAATCCCTCTGCGCAGTTCTACCCAGGCGGGCTGTGTCCGTCTGTCGTTTTTACAGGTTTCACACTCTGTTGTCTTCAGCTGTTCAGGGGCGCCCCTTGCCGCATGAGGCGGACTCCGGAGAGCTGCGTGTGGCGAGGGTAGACAAAGGTGCGTGGTGGTTTCCTTAGTAACCTGAGCTCAGGGAAAGAGTCTAGCTGGGAGCCCAGGGCTCTCATGGGTGGGTTGGGGCTGGCCTCTTTATCTGGGCTCTGGGATGGATGCTGGCCTGATCATGCCCAGGAAAATCTCACAGAGCAGTAATTTGAGTGACATCAACACCATCTCTGTGGAGAGACAGGAGCTCTGCTCTGTGTCTGCAGCTACAAGGACTGTTGGCCTCCTCCATCAAATCAGAGGAAGAAAACACCCTGTCAGTCTGGCCATCGACCATCATTTAAGCAACTCAAACCTCAAACACCTCCTCCCCTCAATATGCACCTCATATCAGCTCCATCCAAGGACAAGGGCCCCCAGAGCCTCTTTAGACCCTGGTGTTTAATGGCTGTGCCTCTCAACCTGGAGGAGCATGCACCAACATCCCCTGGAGGGCTGACCCCACCCCCAGGGCTCCAGATTCAAGAGGTCAAGGGGGTTTGAGAATCTGCATTTCTAACTAGGACCCGAGTGATGTTGACACTGGTCATCTGGGTGCCACAGTCACCATGGTCTGAGATAACTGGTCTTGTTGAAAGTCATACATTCTGAGCCAGGCCAGACATTCCATGCTCTTCTTTCTCCTCCTGTTTTCCCCTCTCCCCAGAGTCAGGTCACCGGGACAGGGTCTTTTTGGAGGGAAGGTACATGTGTACATACTTTCCTTGTTCTCCATCTGCTCCTCTCTCTTCCCTGATCATATGCCTTGCTCTTTGGCTATTTGGTCCTCTGAACAAGTGTACTCATTCAGGAGATGGTGTGTACATTCCACAAGCATCTTCTGCTGACTCCTCTGTCTAAAGAGCTCTCAAGGGATTGGAAAAGGTTTGAAAGTGTCAGTTGCTCAGTTGTGTCCAGCTCTTTGCCACCCTATGGGCTGTAGCCCACCAGGCTCCTCTGTCCATGGGGATTCTCCAGGCAAGAATACTGGAGTGGATTGCCATTCCCTTCTCCAGGGGATCTTCCCAACCCAGGGATTGAACCCGGGTCTTCAGCATCGCAGGCAGATTCTTTATCATCTGAGTCACCAGGGAAGCCCTGGAAAAGGTTGGAATGATTCAAAATAAGGTAACTGGGTGAACTGCCCTGGTCACTTGGAGGAGGACAATGGGCTAAGGCCTAGAACAGAGACCTTGAGAGGCAGGACGAGCTGCAGGAGCACACCAGGGCTCGGGTGGGGGTAGGGCACGGACGCAGGAGCTAGAGCAAGAGACACAAGCAAGGGAGTTAGAGTTCAAGGTCAGCTGTGAAGGGAAACTCAGCACAGTCAGTGTTGCCACTCAACCATCTCTTAGGATCAGCCACTTTAAGACCTGAGGGCCCTTTACAATTGCATCCCCCATTACAGGCATACACCCTCCTCCTGAACAGTGCAGCATCAGCCACTCTGCTGAATTCTAAGTTTTTGCTTTTCATTTCTTAAAAGTATTTTTTTTTTCTGTAAGTCATGTGGATAACTGAATTCTCATAGTTTCTTCTTGCATAGGATACAGTGCAACTAAATTCACCTTCAGGGAGATGATCATACAGATGATAAATTGTGCAAGCCTGGCAATTTTGAGCGTGAAAGGGAGCACATTTGTAACTATGGGACAACAGGCAAATCTGATTCTGTGCCAGGTCAGCCAAGACTCCTGGTTATTCCTCTCTAGGAGCTGATGGTGACCAGAGAGATGCTGTGGAATGCATTGTCCAATCCTCCAAGAGAACGAGGGAGACGAAGAGGAGTGGGGTAGAGAGGCCCACCACCGCTGACAGGGCAGGTCACATGATGCAAAGGAAGACCCGAGATCCCCAACCACACAGACCAGGAGAGACCAGGGCTGTAGTCCACAGACTGACAGCATGACCAAGCTGAAGAACGCTTCTGGAAAGGCGGGGTGCTCCTGGTGTTTTTGCTGTCTCAGCAAGGAGCTGTTCTATGACTTTGGGAACTCTCTTCACCTCTCTGGGGTGAGTCTTCTCATCCATAAATGGGAGTGCTGGTTTTCTGATATCTTGGGGGTGTTAGAGCACTGTGCTCATATGCTGTACTTCAATAGCACAACACTGGTTTGATTTAGAAAGGAGTTGGCCAACTGTCCTGTGGTCAGTGTGACCCACCACTTGCTTTTGTCAGTAAAGTTTTATTGAAACATGGGCATGCTCTTTACGTACTGGGTATGACTGCTTTCATGCTAGTAATGGTTAAGTTGAGTCATTGTGACATAGACCTTATGCCACATAAAGATAAAATATTTACTATCTGGCTCTTTGCACAAAAGCTTTGCCAGTTTTTGCTTTAGAAGAAAGACAGACAATGATAAATCAGACTGTAAAGAATTTAAGACTCAAGAGGGTTCATGTTGAAATGGGAAGCTGACTCAGTCCTGATGACCCTCTGGCATTTCCTGATGATAAAACAGACATTTTGGGGAAATTTTTCAAAACTTTTCTTCTGTTAACTTTTATTAGGAAAAAGAAAAGTGCCTGTGATTTTGCCCACCAGAGACTTCCACTGTCAACAAATTTTTTATTTTACAAAAAATGAAATTGCAAAATTTTGTATCTTGCTTTTCACATGTTATATGACATAAATGTCTTCCTTTTGATCAAAATGTCTCTTTATTGGCAAGATTGATGCCTATATAATATTCTGTTTGGGGGTTTATCCTGATACTAACAGCTGACTCATTGGAAAACACCCTGATGCTGGGAAAGATTGAAGGCAGAAGGAGAAGATGACGGCTGAAGATGAGGCATCACTGACTCAATGGACATGAACTTGGGCACACTCCGGGAGACGGTCAGGGACAGGGAAGCCTGGCACACTGCAGTCCATGAGGTCACAAGGAGAAGGACATGACTCGGCGACTGAACAACCACAACATGGTTTACTTACTCATTCTCGAGTTGTTCAACATTAAGTCTTTTACTTTCCTACTTGGTGTTGTGTTTGCGAATGGAAACATCACTGTGCTCAATACAAGCTGTTTCCTTAGGAGAAATTTCTGAAAAAGACGTCACTCAGTGAATGAAACAACTATCTTTTAACCCCATTGCTCAATTTATTGAAGAGGAAAAATCACCAAGTGGGCTTGAGGCTGGCTTCTGCCGTCTTGTCACTCTGGGAACCTCCAGCGAAGATCACAGCAAGCCCCAGGGAAGGTGGGGGCCCTGCTTTCTGTACACCATGGTGTTTTCCCTGCATGCTGGACAGAAAATGCTCAAGCCTCCAAAACAAAATCAGAAAACTGGCCGGAAACTAACGACATGTATGGGTTCACACACCAAGGCAAACTTCTGAGCCCACATGGTGGGAGGTCAGAAAGCTGGAAACCCAGGGGCCCCAACATTGACTTGGTGGCTCATCGTGGAGGCTGTGCGTCTTCTGCCTGCTTCCAGAGTCAGAAGGCACACATCCTTAAGCCTAATGGGGTAAATGCTTATTACACTCTGAGCTCATTTGTAGCAGAAGGCACCTACTACAATCCCACTCCTCATGCAAAATTGCCAATTTATGGCAATATTCCTTGTTTGGAAAACAAGAGTATCCAAACACTATAATTACAACGTGTGCCAGCAGCCGAGAGTTCCTGCATTAATGCAAAGGCTCCAGATACATTCGTCAAATAGAGTTTTTTTTCTCTTTGCCTTCTTCTCTGGGTACTTTTAAGTTCAGGGACAGAGAACATGTCTTCATTAGAAACATTAACATTCACAGGCTGTAGTAAATTTTGACAGTGAAAAGGTCTCTGTAACCTTTAGTTGTGCAGAAATTTACTTCCCAAGAAAATTACATCTGGCACTGTCTTAATTAATGCTAGCTTTCTTTTCTGAAAATTGTGGGCTTGTCAGTAAAAAAGGCAGAAAAACCTGAATTTAAAAGGCTGGACACAAAAGACGCCGAGAAATAAAGCTCTGTGAGATTTCATAATATTGCTCTGTTTTTGTTCTACAGTAAGGAGATGAAAAGATCTCATTTGATTTTGCCAAATGCAGCAACATACATGTAATGTAGAATTGATTTGCATTTTCTCTCTTTTGTCTCTGAGTTTTATCATGTAAAGCGTGCTTGGGAAGGTATTCTATTTTAAAAGCAATAGGTCAAATAAAATCTATACCTACGAGGAAGAAAAATAATGTATGACTTCATTTTTTTAGCCTTTCTCTAACTGCTTGTATTAATCGTAGCTAACAGGAAGAACCATAGCTGTGTTTTCTCATGTGAATTTTGGAGATCTGACATTACCTTTTCCTGGTTTGAAGTGGGTTCTAAATATGATGGGAGAGTGTGGCTTCACATTGGGATATTTCTGTTTTACGTGGCTCAGACTTCTATTTTGACAGCAAGATGCTCCTACTTTCTTTGGGGCTTAGGGGTTCGTTTTTAGGTTCATGGTTCCCCCCTTATTTGGCTTTGCATTTTGACGATCCACCATTTCCTTTCTACAGTTCAAGGAAGATGTCTCACACACTCAGTCCCAGGGACACATGCTTTGCATCACAGGGACATGAAAAATACTTTAAAAACTGTCTTAGTTTTGCTGCATGTGGAGGAGGTTAGTGCAGGACTGAAAGAAGGCGGACAGCCTTAAAGAAGCTCTATCGCAGTCCAGAAGCTCTATCTCCACACTCTGATGTCATCAGAGAGAGGGAAGGTGACTTGTCCCAAATTGCAAGCAGAGCCAGGCTCACATCCCAGCCTGTGGGGCTGTGTCCTCTCGGACAAGATTCCTGGAAAACTCTCACCTGCTCACCTGTGGGACAAAGCCTTAGGGAACAGAGATGTGATCAGTGTTCTTGATTTTGATCCACTGCCTCCAAAACAGTGGTACAGGATTACTGTGGGGACCTGAGGGGTTTTGGTGGTGCTCAGCCCAAGCTGTATCACAGCAAGTTGCCTGGAAAGCAAGGGATCCCCTCTGTGGGTCCCTCAGTCCATCCAGGGTCAGGGAGGAAGGCTTCCTTTGGCTCCAGCACATCTTGAATGCCTCCGTGACACGAGATAATCTCCCCTTTTAACAGAGAGAGCAGGCCTCAGGCTTTGTCAAACCTTCATATTGAGCTGGAATTTAATTACATGGTTTTGTTTCCATTATACTTTTTTTAATGGTTATTTCATATTTATGGTAAGTGCTATTAGTTTTCTCTTCACGGTAATGATATAAAGCTTCCTTTAAAAATTAAATCTATTTAAGTTAAGACAAAGAAAAAAAAGAATGGCCATAAATTAAATAAAAATATGACGTAAAATAGATTACCAGTGGTTCTAGGGTGTGGCCAGAAATGGTGGTAAATGAGAATTTGAAGTTCAAGTTTGGCATAAGTTGCTTTAGGAGAGAGAGGGCAGCGGGAGAGGCTGGTTTGGAGAAGTTCTGTTTGGGGCCCCAGGATTTTCCTGAGCTGTCCAGGACTCTTTCCACGAAGGTACCCATTACACGTAATCTACTTGTGTTTATCAAATGATTAGTTGGCGCCTCTCCCTCCTTCAATAATTCACTGTAAAGCACGTTGGAGAGATGCCCCCCTCTCTACACTTAACAGATTCTCCTGCTGCTCCCTGACAGCCTGATAGGAGGCAATATTTTAAGATAAAAGGATTATTAAAATAGTGCGTGTGCTGGAGTAACACTCCAGCGTGTTTCTTTATCTGAGTTGCTGTCGAGTGCCTTATAATTTAATAAATTATAACATATTTACAAATAACACCTCGGGTTAATGTCCTCACACATTTTTTACAACTTTGCATCATGTACTGAGTGAGTGGGAAAGTTGGAGAAAAGAGGTCTGAAAAGCAACAAGAAAAGGCCGGGAGCTCAGAGGAGCTGGATGGGAGTGAGTTTCCCCTGGGAAAGACGGCAGCTTGTCCAGGTTGCTCATGGGCAGTGGTGGGGGGTGGAGGTGGGAACCTAAGGGGACCAGGAGGGTACACAGGGGCCGCAGAGGAACTGTGGGCACTGTGGGAACCATTGGCTTGAGGGCAGATCCATGGGGGGTCAATGGGGCCAGTGGGGTCCATGGTGGTCAGTGGGGGTCCATGCGGAGCCACAGGATCGTGGGTCTGTGGGAAGCAGTAGCAGATTGTTAGGTACTGTAGGGGTGCATGGGGGCAGAGGGGGAGTCTGTGCAGGGATTTGCAGTCGTGGGTAGCCATGGCTGTGGGGAAGGGGAGATTCTGCTGGGGTCCAGCTGATCACACCTGTAGCTGACCTGCTCAGGGTGTCCAGACACCCCGCGTGCCCTCCAGACCTCCAGCAGCCCCGGCTGCCAGCTCGCTGTCTGTCTCGTTATGCCCTACCTGTCTGGCTGGGAACCGCTTAGAAAATTAAACACTGTCAATTTGAAAAATTAGAGATAAAACCAGAAGAGAGAAAAATCTGAAGATCTGAGATGAGCCAATTACTAATGTGAGACTTGGCTGTGAATGTTCTGGAAGAGAGGAACTTCTGGCCAGCGTATCTCAAACTTGAGTGTGCAGAGCAGGGTTCGGTGGGGCTGCAGGGGCGCTGAGATTCTCCACTCTCTATGTGAGAGACACCTGAGGCATGTCAGTGCTCCGAGCCTGCCCAAAGGCGCCGGCCAACCCACAGGGGGAGATGAGCCTAGTCCTGGAAGCAAAGAACCTGAAGCTCAGGCTGTGGACCCCAGCCAGAGGGAACCAAAGCTCTCATGTCACAAAAGGTGGGGGCCCAAGGGGTGCCAGGCCACAGGAAAAGATGCTGCAAGCTCTCACCCCCATTCCTCCCACCCCAGAGCCGTAGTTTCTCCAGTAAGCAAGAAACTTATAGGGCTATCCTGGTTTCCTGTATAGACCGAACGGCTTCAATATGCTTAGATGTATCAGGCTTGGTGTGAACTGAGGGAGCTCCTGCCCTCAAACACCTTCTCTACTTCCTGGCAAGTCCCCCTTCCTGGAATGCCTCCATTAGTATGGCATTACTTTGGGGACAAAGGGGCTCACTTACAAAGTGTACCCCTGCAGAAAGAGGCCTAAGGATCTCCCTTCAGATCTTGCTGTCTCAGAGCAGGGCAGGTGGAGGGAGACTGCTGGGAGAGCACTCAGAGCACGTGCGGCCCTCTCCCCCAGGCCACCCCATGAGCCCTGCCCTGCAAACATGAAGGCCTGCTCTTCCCGGTGAGGAAACCCTGTGTGCAGCCTCAACCTCAGTCCACTGTGCTTGTCCGAGAGATGCGAAGGCTTGAGGGATGCTCAGAGCTGGCGCCTCTGGGAGTCCCGGGGCCTGAGAGTGGGTGTTTTCCAAGCAGTGTCCTCTGGTCCCTTTGCAGAGACTCATTTCTCTGTGACGATGCAAAGAGTGCCATCCTTTGGTTCTCTGGCAGTTTCCTCTCAGTCCAGTTTCCAGGAGCAGAGACAGTCCTGGGAGTTGCCAACACCAACACGGACTCATGGGGGTCATGACTGCCTGCTGGGACCAGGAGCGCTCCCTCCTTCTGTGTGTCCCCTGAAGGCTCTCTGGAACCCCGGCCTGGCAGTGCATCCAGCAGAAGGCCCCATAGATGCTCTTGGCCACTGGGGACCCCTGGAATCTGGGACCTGGAAAGTCCCCTTTAGATCAAATGAATGAACGGCTTTTAACTGGAGATCCGTGGACTTACAGGCACAGGTGGATGAATTTTGAGAGGCACTGTGGGTCTACCACACTGATGTGAATTATTGTGGGTACTCGTGCGTGTCCATTTTTATAACATTCTCTGAAGGGCTTCTGATGCTCAAACAAATAACACAAAACCAAACCCCTTTACTTTCAGATTCTTAAGCTGAGGGCTGCAGAGAGAGTCTGGGTTCCTAGGGCAGGACTCCTTGGAACCTTCCTCCTCCACACCAACCTCACCCTCAAGCCCCTTTTCAGCGGTATGCCGATTGTCTGGAAAGAAAGAAGTAAGTCTGCTTCCTCCTTGGGAATCCGAGGCTCCCTAGTGAGACAGGAATCCCAGCCCAGGGACCAGACCTACCATTCAAGCAAGGGCTCTCCAAACTCAGCCTGGCCTTGGGCTGCCTTCCACCCCCCGACCCCCACGCCCCCCAACCCCCCTGCCCCGCACTGCCATCAGTGTTCCATCCATCCCAGACTCTGCTTTCAGGGAGGCCAGTCCTGGAGGTCTCCCCGGCCCCCGCATCCCACACCAGTGCGTTCCAGCCTCACACGCAGGGAGCACATCATTTCTGCCCTGCGCCAAGCTGCTCGGAGGGCCAGAGGGGAACAATATATTACTGCGCTCTTTGCCTAACAATTGGTAACACATGACACTTGTATTTGCCCCAAGATAATGTACAAATATGTTTTACAGGGTTTCCTAATGATAATCATGATATTTCATTCTTCTTGCCCTTCTAATAACGATAACAGTCGAGCATTATTATTTTTTTTTAACTGTTCGCAGCAAGTATGACATTCAGTTCAGAGAATCGAATGTCAGCAAGAAATCCATATGCACTCCCTGAAGCTGGGAGAAGCCCCTTCCATTTATTTTTAGGTTGCCAGAGAATGAAGCGATCTCACCTTATTATTTTTCTTTCCCTCCTGAGAAAGGTGTTTGGCATTCAGCGCCTCTCTGATGTTTATGTAATCGGGCCTGAGGTTTAGTCAATCAAGACCTTTTTGTAAGCCATCCTAATCAGAGGGTGGTGGCTGAGGGCATGTCTGGGTGGGGGCCGTGGTGGGGGGCAGAATTCCTACCTTGGAAGAAAAGCTCCTTTAATGGCCTGAGCTCTCAGCAAAAGAATCAACTAATTAGTAGGTAAAGCAAACATTTTAAAGTTCCGCATAGACACAGAGATGCTAGGTAGAAATCGTTCCCTCCCCCTCCTGGGGGGGATCCACCCCCCCCCACCCCGCCCCCGCCACCACCCCTCGCCCATGACAATATGTTTGTTCTGCCATATCTTCCACTTTTATGGAAGCTTATCTTCAGTGATAAACACCCAGGTGAAGGAAGGAAGGTGAAGTCGCTCAGTCATGTCCGACTCTTTGCGACCCCGTGGACTGTAGCCTACCAGGCTCCTCTGTCCATGGGATTCACGAACAGTGTATACGTTCTACTATTAGGAAACAGTGATTCCAGGTGTGTTAAATTCTGCTTTTTGTTCACCAGAAGCTACACATGAGAAATGAGGATTGATTAAAAACCGGGAAAGAAAAATAGAAACACAACCACGATAAAACTGAATTTTTTAAGTGGTGGAGCTGGGATTTGTTGTTGCTGTTATTATTTGGGTATTTGTTTATTTGGTTGCATTGACTCTTAGTCTAGGCATGCAGGATCTTTGATCTTCCTTGCATCATGTGAGATCTTTAGTTGCAGCTTAGAGAGAACACTTAGCCGATGCATGAGGGATTTAGTTCCCCAACCAGGGATTGACCTGAGCCTCCTGCATCGGAAACGCAGAATCTTAGCCACTGGGCCACCAGGGAAGTCCCAATAAAATTGGTTATGATAGAAGCTAAAGTTAGAAGAATACTCCTCATCTCCATCATCAAATTGCTTAGTCTTAAACTAAAGCATAATTATTCAAATTAAGCTATTTTGAGATAATGACTTTTTCTTTTCTTTTTTTGAAGTGGCCAAACTTTGGGTTAAGTTTTTTTTGGTCAACAGGTGGTGAGGTTCTAGCACACACTGAAGCCCTCCACAGCCGCCCAAGCAGCGGCAGCTGGTGGCAGCTCTCCTGGTCTGCACAAAAACCTTGGATCTGGTTATTTAGAGAGCCGAGAATTTTTGTTGATGAGCAAAATGAAATCCTCTGAAAGCAAAATCAATCCCTTGCAGAGACCCCAGAGTATTGATCCTGGTGCCCATTGACAGGCTTGGGCTGTTTAGCTATTTGGAATGACCGCACAAAATGAGCAAGTTGTTACAGTTTTAGAGTTTTGGTATCTATTGGCAACCCCTGCACTCATATGATTAATCACACATTCAAAATGTGCGCGCTGTGGAAATTGACTGCAACGCAGCAGAAACAAAGTTTTCAGTTATCCTCGTATAATAAATTGAAGCTATATCCCTAAGCAGAATTGTCTTCAGGATTCCAATTTGCCTTGTTAAAAGTGTTGTTTATACAGTAGTTAGCAAAAACGCAAGTAATTACATACGAATTCATTCTAAGCAATTCTTTATTTTCCCCCATCCTTTATTGGTTTTCCATCTTCATTACCCAATATTTTTTAGTCGATCTCAGCAGAAAGTGGACAGGTGAGATGTGGCCAGGCCATGAGGCTTGGTGACTTTCCTGATTCGGAGAGAGCATCTGGTCAAGGGGACAAGGCCGGTGAGACTCACACAGCGGCTGGAGGCCTTCTGCCAGCTACAGGGCTGTGCTGACAAGGAGGAGGCAGAAACAGCGTGTGTGTGGTATTGCATTTCATAGAACAACATTTACCTCTGGAGAAGGTTTCTGCGGATTTATTTATTTATTTTTGAGCAGGAGCACAGTTTTGTATACACGGAGTGGTGTGGCTGGCCACATCTGTTTCGGTTGCTGTAACCGTCGTCCGGGACTTTATTTCATAAATATCATCTGAGTCGGGAATACAGCTTTTGGAATGCAAATTATGTTTAAGTGAGTAAACATTTTGGTGGCTGGGGGACCGGAGCGTAGGAAGGGAGAGGGGCAGAGGGGGAGAGTTGCGGCTCATGAACTGGGTCCAGGTGAAAGGCGGGCCAGGGTTGGAGGTTCCAGCTGGGGGGGGAAGGGGACAGGAGCAGCCCTGAGGGGAAGCCCTCCCAGGAAACCCCCAGCTTCCCAGAGGCTCCTGCTTGCTCTCCCCAGAACAGAGACCTCATCCATATCTATCAGGAGAGGCCTCATTATAGAGCTCAGAGATTTTAATGGCACAGGGAAATTTAAATGCAGTGGAAAATATGAATATTCCTAAGCCAGCAGTCAAAATACGAAATGATTGGCTTCCAAATCAATGAATTATAATTTCAGAGCGCGTCCTCAAAGGTGGAGCCTGTGGTTCCCAGGAAGAGTTCTGTGCACGCGGGTGTGTTTTAATGAACTTCACTTCTGGCTTTTGCTCCGGCAGGGTCCTGTTTCCCTCGGTGCTGCCGCCTCTGCCAGCACCCAGCTGCTCCAGGCAGATAGCCGGGGACAACAGAGACCACTGTGGGGTCCTGGCGGGTGAGCAGGCAGCCAGCACCTGGCAGGTACCCTGGATCCTGGCTCCTCTTCTGCAGAGCCTGTGCAGCAGGGTACCAAATGCTGGGATGCTGGGGGAGTACCTTATTTGTCTGCATACTCCCCTCAAAAAGCTGTATCCTTCTCTGGCAACTGATTCCCACATCTTCAGTCCTTCTAACTGGAGCTTTTCCCCCAGGCATGGCCAGTGGCTCCTCTGGGGGACTCGTTCTCCCCAGCCCCAGGCACCCTGTCCACCAAGTTTCTTTTGCTCCTGAGAGCATCCCTATATCTTTACCTGTGGAGGAGGTAAGGATGTGGCCCAGCTGCTGTCCATGCAGCCCTCAAACTGGAGAGTCATCCCATAAATCCTGTTTTATTTTATGGACAAATAAATGCTGAGGTAAAATATTCCAGGACCGTAGCTTGAATACTTGCCATAGCAGCGGTGCTGTAATAACCACGGTGACATTAATTTACTGCATTGTGCCGTGGGAAGAAGGAAGAAGGAGGGAGAGGGGCATTAAAAGAGAAAAATGACTTGCCTTCGAATTTATTGGGATTGGCCTCCCTCATTTTCAGCCATCATTAGTTGATTAGGCCCTGATGACAGTGTGGACAATTGTGCTGGAAGAGTTGGCGATGAGACGCCCTAAAGGTACGCTGTTAATTGAGATGATGTTCATCCTGTAGTGACTGAACAGAGCTGCAGATGGTGAGATTGGCGGTTAGTGTGATGGCACAGAGCCGTGGATGCTCTGTGTCCGGGGAGTATAGGCCAGGGGCAGGAGGGCCTGGATCCATCCCAGCCCTTGAGACCACGCCCTTAGCAGCCTGGTCACTTCCTCTCTTTTGTAAACTCTGCAGATGGCCCTGTCAAGAGGGGAAAAAGTGAGCTTGCCTTTCATCCCAGGAGCAGCTACAACCACTGAAGGTCCCTCCTATCCCTGGGCTGTGAAGACTGAGGCTCCTCCAGCCACCTCTTTCTCCCTGCCCGCCCCCGACTGCCAGGCATAGATGAAGTCTGGCATGTGTAATCCCAGGAGGTTCCTGAACCTGAGCTGAGAGCAGGACCTGCTAGCTTCCCAGGCAGCCAGATAGCATCAGTGCTGTAGTTTTCTTACTGGAACAGAGAGTGGGTTCCATCAGCATACCTTTTCACACAGAGAGTCCAGTCTGGGCAGTGAAAGCCTTGAAACCCCGTGGTGGAGGCTGAATTGTTCACAAGCTCCACTGGCAGCAGCCTTAGCCACATCTAGCTAGCAGGAAGGATGGCTCCAGCTACATGACCTCTGTGGAATGTTTTTAGAGACCCACACTCACTGTCCCCAGGGCTGGAGAACTGGCTGCCTAAGGAGAGTGGATGAAGCCTAATGTTTTCGAGTGATTTGGTAAGGGTAGCACCCATTCAAAGGCACTTGGCATCCATCACCACATTTAGCCTGCGGGCATGTCAAGGCACCTCAGTCGTGTCCAGCTCTGAGCAATGCTATGGACTATAAGCCGCCAGGGCCCTCTGTCCATGGGATTCTTCAGGCAAGAGCACTGGAGTGGGTTGCCATGCCCTCCTCCAGGGGGTCTTCCTGACCCAGAGATCGATCCCTCATCTCTTACGTCTCCTGCATTGGCAGGAGGGTGCTTACCACTAGCACCCACCTGGGAAGCCCCAGCTCCATTTAGGGTAAAGGAAACTGAAGCTTAAAAAAGAAAAAAAAAAAAAAAAAGGAATGCCTCATGCCCTGTAGTATGTAGGAGACAGTGGAGGTAGGAGGTTCTGGGTTCGAGTGCCTGGCCTGGAATCCAGCTGCGCCTCTTACGGCCCCGGGATTGTGGGTCGTACTTTGCCTCTCTTAGCCTTGGTTCACCACCAAAGGCAGACAACAACACATGCTGTGAGCTTGGGATTTGTTAGTAGTTCTTATTGCTAGTGGTCCTGGTTGTTAAGAGCTGTCAGCTATTCATCCTCAAGTTCAGGTCCCAAAGAGCAGGAGGGGACACAAGGCCGCTTCAGCTCCCTATCACATGAAGAAGAAGCTCTTTCTCGCTCACCCCCACCCTCCATGCCTGTCATGTCCAGACAACCAGACAGATGCTCAGGACTGCAATGTGACAAATCCACTCACAAGATACAGCTTGCTAAGTGGCAGTGGCCTCTTATTCCCTGACATCCTTCCAGACCCTTGAAGGGATTAGAACTGGATTAGTCCGAGATGAGCCTGGCTCTGCCGTTATCACCTGTTTATAGGATAATGACATTATCTAGTTTGGCCCATAAGGGCCTCCTTCCATCGGAGCTTTGTTCTCTTTGATCTTGAGTGTTGCAGGCAGCATATCTTTAAATCTAAACAAACCCACTGAAGCCTCAAGATAAGTGGTCAAAACATCCAGTGGGAAGAAAACAGATTCCCCCTTCCTGGGCTGCTCAAGGCCAACAGTAATTTTAAAACTGTGCAGACTTACTTTGAACCTAAAGCTTACCTTCCCATTTTCGACACTGGCCTCCCATTTCCCCTTTCACACATGCACAGCGCTTTAAAGTTTGCTGCTAAGTCACTTCAGTCGTGTCCGACTCTGTGCGACGCTGTAGATGGCAGCCCACCAGGCTCCCCCGTCCCTGGGAATCTCCAGGCAAGAGCACTGGAGTGGGTTGCCATTTCCTTCTCCAATGCATGAAAGTGAAAAGTGAAAAGGAAGTCGCTCAGTCGTGTCTGACCCTTAGCATGAACTGCAGCCTACCAGGCTCCTCCATCCATGGGATTTTCCAGGCAAGAGCACTGGAGTGGGATGCCATTGCCTTCTCCGGTTTTAAAGTTTGCAGAGCTATTTTACCTTTGCTTATTAACTCAGTTGATTGGCAGGGTGGGTTCTATACCTATTGTGCAGAGGAGGACAAAAAACCCAGGTTTGGGAAAGCCCAGGTGCTTGCCAGCACTCAGGCCATTTCTAAGACCAGTACTGAGACTAAACCCAGTTCATCTGGAAAAATCCAGCATTTATTTGATCCAGTGTCTGTAGCGATCTAAGACCTGCCTCTCTGCCCAAACAGCTTTCTTGAAGTCTGATCTCTGCATAGAAACATCTGTTTAGACAGAGGTTCCAGGAGGTCCTTGGCTGAAGTTCCTTTCCAAAGCTCTCCTAACATCCGCTCTACAGTACTTGATTTTAAATCATTTTTATTGGAGTATAATTCAATGCAGTGAGACTTGTTTTAAGTGTGCCGACCATTTGTTGCATTTGGGAAAATGCATAGAGTTGCGTAACCACCTCTACGACCAGAATTTAGATTTCCATCATTCCCCAAAGGCGTTCACGCTCCCTGCATTCAAACTGCGTATCCCGTCTGCAGCCTCTGACAACCCCTGTCTTTTTGCCACTACAGTTATGCCTTTTCTAGGGTCTTATGTAAAAGGGATCACCTGGTGATTTGATTTTATATCTGGCTTCTTTGACTTAGTAGCAAGTTTTGAGATTGTCATTTTGTTTTGTGATTGATTTGTTTGTTTCTTCTGTTACAGAGTGATGTTCCACTATGCAGTTATATCACAGTTCTTCAAATTCCCAGTTGTAGACATCAGAGTCATTGCTAGTTTGAGGCCATTATGAATAAAGCAGGTATAAATATGGAGTGGATAGCCTATCCCTTCTCCAGGGGATCTTCCTGACCCAGGAATTGAACCCAGGTCTCCTGCATTGCAGGCGGATTCTTTACTAGCTGAGCTATCAGGGAAGCCCATATATATTTAAGTCCAAGTCTTTGTGTTGTCTTTTCATTTAACTTGTGCCAATATCTAGCAGTGGGATTATTGGGTCAAAAGACAAATGTATACAAACTATGTAAGAAACTGCCTGTTTTCCAAAATGACTATATTCCCACCAGAAATGAAGAAGACATTCCAGTTGCTCCGCATCCTCACCAACATTTGGTATTGCCGGTCTTTCTACGTTTCCCTTTCTTGTGTGTGGATAGTAGGGTTAGGGTTAGGGTTAGGTCACTGTGCTTGCATCTGCGTCTCTCTAAGACTAATGACGTTGCTAATGTGTTACATTTTGGACACCTTTAAAACTTCTTTGGTGAAGCATCTGTTAGAATCTTTTACCCTATCTTCTAGTATTTGACTGATAGTAGTTGGCAATGGCACCCCACTCCAGTACTCTTGCCTGGAAAATCCCATGGACGGAGGAGCCTGGTAGGCTGCAGTCCAGGGGGTCGCGAAGAGTCGGACACGACTGAGCGACTTCACTTTCACTTTTCACTTTCATGCACTGGAGAAGGAAATGGCAACCCACTCCAGTATTCTTGCCTGGAGAATCCCAGGGATGGTGGGCTGCTGTCTACGGGGTCGCGCAGAGTCAGACACGACTGAAGCGACTTAGCAGCTGCAGCAGCAGTTTCTTTATATATTCTAGAAACAAGTCCATTTCCACACATACTTAGCAAATATTTTCTCCCCGTTTGTGGCTTGCCTTTTCATTTTCTTAACTGTGTCTTTCAAGGAGTAAAATTTTTTTAATTTTAAGTTGGGCTTACAGTTTTTTCTTTTATGATTTGTGCTTTTTTGTGTTTTATTTAATCAATTTTTATCTCAGGGTTGTAGAGCTTTTCTTCTCTCATTTCTTCCAGAAGTGTTCGTTTTTAGGTAGAATGTGAAGTATGAGATGAGGTTTATATTTTCCCTGTTATTTGTATATTCATATTTCCATATAGTTATTTTGGCAGGATTTATTGTAAAGACTCTTTTCTGTATTGAGCAACCCTGGCACCTTTGTGAAGACTCAGTTGACTATATATATACATATGGTTCCATTCTGAATTTTCTACTCTATTCCATTGATTTTTATACTAAAACTATACTGTTTTGATAACTGTGGCATTATACTATTCTTAAGATGTAATAATCTAAGCTTTCCATCTTTTTCAGAGCTATTTTTATTCTATAGTGATTTTGCATTTCCATATACATTTTAGACTCAGCTTGTTAATTTTAAAACTAAATTAAACTTATAGAAATTGACTGGAATTCTATTGAATCTATAGGTCAATTTGAGAAGGAATGGGATATTAACTATATTGAGCTTTTCAGGCTTAAGCATGGTGCATCCCTTGATTTATCTATGGCTTCTCTACTTTATCTAAGCAGTATTTGTAGTTTTAAGCATGTGTCTTGCACATTGTTCACTTTATCTCTAATGAATACTCAATAATATTATAACCAATATTTTTAAAGTTTTACTTTTATGAGTATTTGTTTTACATTTTCATGTATGAACTGTATTTCCTGTTCATTGCTAATCTCATTTATTAGTGTATCCTATGTCTATATTGGATTTTCTTCATAGATTATCAAATTACCTATATGCCTTTTATTTATGTTTTGTAATTTATTGTACTGGATGGGGGACCTCTAGAAAAACTTTGAATAAAATGGTGAAAGGAGACATCCTTGTCTTCTTCCTAATCTTGAGGAGAGTATTTGATCTTTTATCATTAAGTTTAATGGTAGCTGTAGATTTTTCACTGCTGGCCTTAATCTAATTGAGGAAGTCAGGCTTCGGTGCTGAATTGGCTCAAATTTTTTTTTTTTTTTTTTTTTTTTTTTGCATCTGTGGAGATGATTGCAATCAACTCTGCTCTGACACAATGCTTGTGTCTCTAAAAAACACCATGCTGTTCAAAATCTTGCAAAGAAAACTGCAATGCCTATGGGAAAATTGAGGGATGTCACACCCCAAACTTTATCAGAGATATATATAGAAAGATGAGAACTTAATGAAAATAGTAATACCATTTTATTTGTGGTACATAGTTGAGAAATACTACAATAAACATAGCACTTTACCTTGAAAAAGATCTAAAGTTTGTTTGTGGGAGTGGGTCTCACATAAGTTAATGGGAAATGACCAAAGGTGGGTGACCTGCCCTTGTTCTGGGGAGGACGGGTGACTCCTAACACAGGATGTAAACTACAGCAGTTGGTAGATGCTTGAGGTGTGTGCCTGGTGCTTTTTGTGTATTCCTACATGGCTCACTTCAGCTGAATGTAGTTTCCTCCATTCACTTAGTGTTTCTCATGAACAAAATTATACCTAAACAAACACAAAATTCACATTATGCTCAAATTGTTCCCTGATGTATCAGTTGTGTTAAAATAACTTGAAATTTCAAGACAAATGTTATAGCAGATCTGGCTGTATATGGCTTTTTCTTCTTTTGACGTTTGTTAAAAAGGTGAATGGCATTCATTACTTTCTGAATTTTAAACTAGTCTATCATTCCTTGGACAAATCCTATTTAATCATGATGCATTATTATCTTTGTATTTTGCTAGATTTAATTTGCTAAAATTCTGTTAAGGATTTCTGCATGCATATTTATGAGGTATATTAATGTATAGTTTTTTTTCATGGTGATGCTTTGGTCTGACTTTGATATCAGATTAATGCTGACCACATAAAGTAAGTTGGAACGTTGTTCCTCCTCGATTTTCTGTTTGTGTTTGTCTCTGTGTGTGCAGAATTGACACACACACCAATTTTCATTCTACCATAAATGCATGGTAGAATTCATCATTGAAGTTGCCTTTGGGCCTGAGGTTTTCTTTGTCAGAGTGTTTAAATTATAAATTCAAGTATCTTAATGGATATATGGCTCTTCAGCTTATCTATTTCTTCTCCAATGTGCTTTGATAGTCTGTAACTTTCAAAGAATTTGTCAATTTCACACATGTTATTGAATTTACTGACACAAAATTATTCATAATATCTCCTTATACTTCCTTTAATGCCTGTAGGATATGTAGTAATGTCTCTTCTTTGACTCCTGATATTGGAAATTTACGTGCATCTTTTTCTTTGATTCATTGATCAGTCTAAGAGCTTTATAAATTTCAGTGATCTTTTTAAAGAAAACAATTTTAGTCTTCATAAAATTCCGCAAGTGTTTGTCTATGTCTATTCTGTTACTGTCTAATCTTTATTATTTCCTTTATTTTTGCTTACTTTTGGTCTCAATTGCTGTTCTTTTTCTAATTTATTTGAATAAAAGTTGAATCATTAATTTCTTCTTTTAAATACATAACCTACCTATTTTGGAATACTTTCATTCAAATCATTAGTTCATAATATTTTCAAGTCATAGTATTTTCTTATTGATCTTGTGATATCATCTTTTACCCATGGGCTATTTAGAAGTGTGTTGTTTAATTTCCAAATGCCTTTGGACTTTCCAAATATCTTTGTGTTACTGATTTCTGGTTTAGTTCCACTATAATCAGAAAACATATTCCTTTCTACTTTAATTCTTTTACTTTTACTGAAAAATTGTTTTATGACCCAGTATATGGGCTATCTTGGGGGACTATTTCAAAAGCACTTGAAAAAAATGTGCTTTCTACTGTTGTTGGATACTCTAAGTGTCTCTAAATGTCATTTAGTTTTGATTGATTGATGGTGGGAAATGTTTAACTGGATCCCTGGAGGAAAAAGGCCTTCGTTTGCAGCACTTGATGACTTTTGTGGAAATATCCTCCCATTCCGCAATGGCTCAGTGGTAAGCAGGAGATGTAGGTTTGATCCCTGGGTTGGGAAGATCATTTCCTCTTGAAGAAGGAAATGGCAAGCCACTTGAGTATTCCTGCCTGGGAAATTTCAAGAACAGAGGAGCCTGGTGGGCTACAGTCTATGGGACTGCAAAAGAGTCAGACACGACTTTGGGACTCAACAACAACAATTGCAGCTCTTGATGACTTCTGTAGAAATATCCTCCCATTGTGTCCAAACTTAAGCTACCGATGTGATGTCTTTGAACATGGAATTGGGAGGAAATGCACACAGATCACTTTCGCTTATCAGGGCAAGCTGCCTAAAGTACCTTGATAACATTGTTCAAATCTTCTATATTTTACTGATTTTGCTTTTGGTCTGACTGTTCTTTCAACTACTAGTAGATGGGTGTTGAAATCTCTAAAAATAATTGTCAGTTTTTTCATTCCTCTCTAGTGTTCTCTCAGGTTTTGTCTGAATGTATTCTAAAATTTTATTAAGTACACACACATTATAAAATGTACCTCTTTAGCCCTGGTGATACTTCTTATTTCGAAATCTAGTTTGTCTGATATGAAATGTAACTACCCCTGCTCATCTTTTGATTTGGTTAGGTATGTCATTTTTCATCCTTTAACCTAAAAAAAATGCATTTATTTTGAAATAATTTTAGATTTGCAAAAGAGTTGGAAAGATAGTACTAAAGTTCCTTGTATACCCTTCACCCATCTCTTCCATACCTATGGTACATTTTTTTCAAAATTAAGAAATGAACATTGATATATTATTCTTAACTAAAATATAGACTCTTTTGGGGGGGAGGCTCCAAGATCGCTGCAGATGGTGATTGCAGCCATGAAATTAAGACACTTACTCCTTGGAAGGAAAGTTATGACCAGCCTAGATGGCATATTCAAAAACAGATACATTACTTTGCCAACAAAGGTCCGTCTAGTCAAGGCTATGGTTTTTCCAGTAGTCATGTATGGATGTGAGAGTTGGACTGTGAAGAAAGCTGAGTGCCGAAGAACTGATGCTTTTGACCTGTGGTACTGGAGAAGGCTCTTGAGAGTCCCTTGGACTGCAAGGAGATCCAACCAGGCCATTCTAACGGAGATCAGCCCTGGGTGTTCTTTGGAAGGAATGATGCTAAAGCTGAAACTCCAGTACTTTGGCCACCTCATGTGAAGAGTTGACTCATTGGAAAAGACTCTGATGCTGGGAGGGATTGGGGGCAGGAGGAGAAGGGGACGACAGAGGATGAGATGGCTGGATGGCATCACTGACTCAATGGATGTGGGTTTGGATGAACTCAAACTCACCCACGGGAGTTGCTGATGGACAGGGAGGCCTGTGTGCTGCAATTCGTGGGGTCGCAAAGAGTCGGACACGACTGAGCAACTGAACTGAGACTTATTTTGGAATTTTCCCAGATATTTTATTAATCTACTTTTCTCTTCCAGGACCCAGTCCAAGGGTTCACATTTGCCTCCTTCATTTTTTGTTCTGTGATATTCTCTGTCCTTCTTCGTTTATACTTTTGAAGACTACTGATCAGGTATTTTATAGACTGCACCTCAGTTTGGATTTGTCTGATACCTTCTCATGATTATACCAGGGTTATAGAAGATGCATTGCTTTTCTCATCACGTCATGCTGGGGGTAAATGATATTAAGTTGGCACAAACATAATTGAAATTTTGGACTGTGAATTTTAAATCATTATAACTAGACTCAAACACATCCTTATTAATCAAAATAGGAGCTATCATAATCAACACATTTTTGCCAATGAGAAATAAGTTTGTTTATTTCTCTAGTGTAAAAATCCATGCTTTGGGAGTTGACAAACTCTTGGAAAGCATTTTGTGCCTCGTGCTGGTTGTGGAAGCGTTTTCCGTGCAAAAAGTTGTTGAGATGCTTGAAGAGTCGTAGTTGGTTAGTACAAGGTCTGGTGAATCATGACAGATGAGGCAAAACTTCATAGCCCAATTCATTCAACCCTTGAAGCTTTGGTTGTGTGACCGTGCAGTCAGGCGTTGTCCTAGAGAAAAACTGGGCCATTTCCGTTGACCAGTGCTGGCTGCAGGCATTGCAGTTTTCAGTGCATCTCATTGATTTTCTGACCATACTTTTCAGATGTAATGGTTTCACCAGGATTCAGAAAGCTGTGTGGATCAGAGGGGCAGCAGACCACCAAATAGTGATCATGACCCTTTTCTGGTGCAAGTTTGGCTTTGGGAAGTGCTTTGGAGTTTCTTCTCTGTCCAGCCACGGAGCTGGTCATTGCTAGTCGTCGTATGAAATCCACTTTTCGTTGCACATCGCAATCCAATCGAGAAAGGGTTCATTGTTGTGTAGAATAAGAGAAAATGACACTTCAAAATGATGATTTCTTTGACTTGCAGTCAGCTCATGAAGCACCTGCTTATCTAGCTTTTTCACCTTTCTAGTTTGCTTTCAAATGCTGAGAAACCATAGAATGGTCAACATTGAGTTCTTCAGCAACTTCTCATGTAGCTGTAATTTCAGCTTTAATGATCCTCTCAACTGGTTATTATCAACTTCCGATGGTCAGCCACTGCACTCCTCCTTTTGCAAAGGCGCTCATCTCCCTTGCAAAATGTCTTAAACCACCACTGGTACACTTGTTAGCAGTTCCTGGGCCAAGTGTATTGTTAATGTTGTGAACTATCTCCACTGCTTAACGAGCCATTTTTAACTCAAAAAAGAAAATTTGCTTTTTGTCTAACATCATTTCCCTAGTCTAAAATAAATATAAAATAAATAGCAAATAATAAGTCATTATCAAAAAATAAAGCAAGAAATATGCATTAAAGTGATGTATAACATAGCCACATTTATTTAAGAATGCATTCCAATATCAAGTGACAAAATTCAACATGCAAAACTGCAATTACTTTTGCAACAACCTAATATCACATGATTCCTGGTAAAGCTGGTGTGGATCATTTGGTTAAGATGACATCTACCAGATTTCACCACTGTATTCTCTCTTTTCCATAGTTTATTCATTGGAAATAAGTCACTCAGTCCTTCCTTTCCAGAGGAGACATACAAAATCTGAAGCTTAATGTGTGTTTACATGCACATATAAGTACATATTGGGCTTCTCAAGTGGCTCAGTGGTAAAGAATCTGCTTGCCAATGCCAGAGACACAGGAGACACAGGATTGATCCCTGGGTCAGGAAGATCCCGGGAGGAGGAAATGTTAACCCACTCCAGTATTCTTACCTGAAAAATCCCATGGACAGAGGAGACTGGCAGGCTACAACCCGTAGGTCACAGAGTTGGACATGACTGAGCATGTCTATGTATATATGTTAATATACAATTATTGGGCTTCCTCTAGTGACTCAGATAGTAAAGAATCTGCCTGCAATGAAGGAACACCAGTTCAATCCCTGAGTCAGGAAGATCCTCTGGAGAAATGAATGGCTACCCACTCCAGTATCCTTTCCTGGAGAATTCCATGGACATAGGAGCCTGGTAGTCTACAGTCCATAGAGTCACAAAGAGTTGGACATGACTAAATGTCTAGAAAGAGAGATATATAAAATTTATATATATATATAGCCACAATTTTCTGTATATATATAAACTATATATATGTATTGTTTGCATACAATTGTATACATATATATATATGCGAAGAACTGACTCATTGGAAAAGACCCTGATGCTGGGAAAGATTGAGGGAAGGAGGCAAAGGGGATGACAGAGGATGAAATGGTTGGATGGCGTCACCGACTCGATGGACATGGGTTTGGGTGGACTCCAGGAGTTGATGATGGACAGGGAAGCCTGGTGTGCTGCGGTTCATGGGGTTGCAAAGAGTTGGACACGACTGAGTGACTGAACTGAACATATATATACTGTACATATATATATATATATATATATATATATATAGTTCAGTTCAGTTCAATCATTCAGTGATGTCCAACTCTTTGTACCCCCATGGACTGCAGCATGCCAGGCTTTCCTGTCCCTCACCAACTCCGGGAACTTGCTCAAACTCATATCCATCGAGTCGGTGATGCCATCCAACCATCTCATCCTCTGCTGTCCCCTTCTTCTCCTGCCTTCAATCTTTCCCAGCATCAGGGTCTTTTCCAATGAGTCAGTTCTTCGCATCAGGTGGCCAAAGTATTGGAGCTTCAGCTTCAGCATCAGTCCTTCCAATGAATATTCAGGACTGATTTCCTTTAGGATGGACTGGTTGGATCTCCTTGCAGTCCAAGGGACTCTCAAGAGTCTTCTCCAACACCACAGTTCAAAAGCATCAATTCTTTGGCATTCAGCTTTCTTTATAGTTCAACTCTCACATCCATACATGACTACTGGAAAACCATAGCTTTGACTAGACAAACCTTTATTCGCAAAGTAATGTCTCTGATTTTTATTATTCTGTCTAGGTTGCTCATAGCTTTTCTTCCAAGGAGCAAGTGTCTTTTAATTTCATGGCTTCAGTCACCATCTGCAGTGATTTTGGAGCCCAAGAAAATAAAGTTTATCACTGTTTCCATTGTTTCCCTATCTATTTTCCATGAAGTGATGGGACCAGATGCCATGATGTTCGTTTTTTGATTGTAGAGTTTTAAGCCAGGTTTTTAACTTTCTTCAAGAGGCTCTTTAGTTCCTCTTCACTTTCTGCCATAAGGGTGGTGTCTTCTGCATTTATGAGGTTATGGATATATTGATATAATATGTTGATATATATATATATAATTTTTGAAATTCAAGATTCAGAACATCTATCCCTTCTTCCCACCCACCCTCCTGTTCATTTGTAACTTCTTTCTCTGAGAGTGAGAAACCTAGCTTCCATTATCTGCTATAACACAGAATACATCCACTCTAAAAATTCCTGTGTATCCTTTGTAATCAATCTCTCCCCATTCTCCAATCTGTGACACCCGCTGATTTGTCTTCTGCCCTCAAAATTCTTTCTTTTCTATAATTTTATGAGAATAAATTATGGAATATATAACCTTTGGACCTGGCTTCTTTTATCTAGCAAAGTGCACTTAAGACGTATCTGTGTTGCATAAATCAATAGTTTATTCCTTCTTCTTGCTTAATAGAGTCATTTCATTGTATAGCCATACCACAGTGTTTTCTATCCAATCATCTTTTGAAGGACAGTTTGGCATCCTTTTACTTTTGCCCTTTCTGTACCCTATATTTAGTATATTTTTTAAGACAATATATACTTTTTTATATCCAAAATTTTTAGTTTAATTCAATTTAAATTCATTTAATTACAATGGTTAGGCCATTTACATTTATTGTAGTTATCAATATGCTTAAGTTAAAGTTTATCATCTTGCTATTTGCTTTTTATTTGTCTCATTTATCTTTATTGTTTTTTTTCCTCTTTCCCTATCTTATTCTGGGCTTATTTTATTTTTCTATCCCCATTTTTATCTCTAAGACCTCTTTGTCTTATTTTTTGTGATTAGTCTGTGACTTACAACATACATCCTTAACTTAACACAGTTAATCTGTAAGTAATTTTATGCGCTTTTACAGATTTTATAAGAATCTTACAACAAAACATTTACATATCTTCCTTTTCTTTTAAACTATTATTATAATATATTTTAGGCTCCTGTTACTTTTATTATTAACTTTTTGTGTGAAGGTTCAGGGTTAAAAAAAATGCCTCTAATCAGACAGCCAATGGTTAAATCCTGGCTCTATTATTTACTCACTATGAGACCTTAGATAGATCATTTTACCTGTCTGTGCCTCAGTAGCATTGTCTACCTATCATGGGACATTCAGGTGTGATGTGAGGAATACAAGAAATAAGGCATGCTGTGCAAGGCCCACCATAACCAGCACCAGTGGAGCTGGAGGACATAGCCTCCCTTGGGGCCAAACACAAAAAGGCTCTCAAAGCTGCAAGTAAGCAGTCCTAGGTCTGAGCACACACTGCTGCTTGGTCTTCATGATCTGACTCTCTGTAACACCAGGAGACACCAGCAGATGCCAAATGAATCTTAGAGCCAAACAGAGGGAGCCCAGAGGCATGGATGATTTTTTTTTTTCCCCCAAGAAAGAAATTAAATTAAAATTCAATTCTACTTAATGTGAACTTCCTGAATTACTAGGACCAAGTTACTCGGAAACATGCTTCTGCAAACTCCAGATGTTAAACTTAGGGGCTTCTGTCTGTAGACACCAAGAAGGATGCCTGCTGGAGAACAGAGGCTATGGGCTTACCTGACTTACCTGCCACCTGGCACTGCTGGCTACCCCTTTCCCCGAGCCGTTAGATTTCTTCTGGAAAAATGGGCTGGTGCACTGTGAGACAGTAAGTTCTAAGGACAGATAGACCCAGTTGTGAATCACGGCTTCTTATTCACTAACCATGATCCTGGGGAAGTTACTTAGCCCCACTAACCCTCAGTTTACTGATATGAAAAATGGGCGAAAAAAGAAACTTGTTTTGAGCAATTAAACAAGAAGGTATTTTAGCTGGGGATAATAGTGGGATAACATCCTGAACTGTTATCTAATGTCTTCCCTTCTCTTCGATTTTATCCCTCAGCTCATCTTTCTCTTGTCAGTCAGGTCCAGGGAAGAAATAAAGCAGTAGAAAGCAGTCAGAGGAGTCTTTTTCTGACTTAGAGTCCTAGAAACCTAGGCCTGGTGGAGGGGTGGGGCATGCAACTCAAAATACCACTGGAGAGAGAACGGGGGACTGAAGAGAGCAAGGTGTGCTGCCAGGGCAGTGAGGGGCTTGGGAAGGGGCACCACAGCATGGCACCCCCCAGGGACCCTGAGAAGGGGGCCTTGTTTCCAGCCACCCAGTGGTTTTTTGGGATCTATCAACAGCAGGAACAGGGAGAAAGAGACTGAGCCCCATGGCCTGGGCCAGGACTGGAGGAATCCTGGCTGGCCTTGGGCTGACTCAGGATGTCCAGGAGGAGCAGGACACTAGAATGGTCCTACACCCCTGGAAATTCAGAGTGCCACACTGGAAGGAGCTTGTGGACAGAAAGGAGGTCAGCCCAAGTGGACAAACCTCCAGGGACCAGACTGGGGGTACAGCGTATTAGCAGGGGGTGCCAGCAGCAGATGGAGGGTGGGATGTGAATGTTTCTCTCTGCCTTCTTCCCTCTGCACTGCCATTTATTGAATGTGTGGAAGTTAGATGAGCATGAAAGTGAAAGTGAAGTCGCTCAGTCGTGTCCAACTCTTTGCGACCCCATGGACTGACTAGAGCCTACCAGGCTCCTCCGTCCATGGGATTTTCCAGGCAAGAATACTGGAGTGGGTTGCCACTTCCTTCTCCAGGGGATCTTCCTGACCCAGGGATTGAACCCAGGTCTCCCGCATTTCAGGCAGACGCTTTACCATCTGAGCCACCAGGGAAGAGCATATAATTCCTCAATGTGAGTTGACTGCAATATAGCACAATCATGGCCCATACCCGAGGCCCCAGGTTTGCACAGTGATTTAAACCAGCCAGAGCTCCTGCCTCATGGCTGCACTTAACCTCCCAACGGTTCACGGGCACCCTGGCCCCAGCTATCAAGGACGAGTTCCTGCAAATCAGTCCTTTTCTGCACTCAGGATCCCCCTAAGACCTACAGAAAGGAGTCATCATCTTTTAAAAACAGTGATGCTGGACTTCCCTGGTGAAGTAATGGAGGAATTTGCCTGCCAATGAAAGGGACACGAGTTGGATCCCTGGTCCAGAAAGATTCCACAGGCCACAGAACAACTAAGCCCATGCCCCCTAAGTACTGAAGCCTGCACTCCCTGGAACCCATGTTCCACAACAAGAGAAGCTACCGCACTGAGAAGACCTGGCACTGCAAAAAGCTTCTGCTCGAACAACTAGAGAAAGACCAAAGAGACCCAGGGCAACTGAAAAATAAATACATAAAATTATGCTTAAAAAATGAAACAGTGATACTCATGCTCCAAGCACATATGGAGCCTCTGCTGTGTATCAGGACCTGGGGAAGTGGACAGGCAGAGAGAGACCCTACCCACAGGGCTAACAGTCCACAGTCAGCAGATAAACATTCCTGCTACTTTTAATAATCGGCTAAAGGCAGGAGTAACTATACCATCACTGGTTTCCAGTGAGTGAGCAGGACTGAATGAGGAACATAAAGGAAATTGTTTCCTCTGTGGGAACTTGGTGCCATCTGCTAGCTCAGGGCTTACTCAAGAGGTCTGCTTCTCCCCATGCCTTTTGTGATTGTTTAATAACCAATTAACCAACCAGTCAATAAGTCCACTCATAGCTGTTCACTGTGCATGGTCTGGGTGCCCAGGGGCCCTCTGGCCAAAGAGATCCCTTAGGGAGATGCAGACAGGAGGCCCGCTCCGAACACCGTTAAGAAGTGTGGGCAAAAGCAACTGGCAAACGCTAAAGGGCTGCGATCAGGCACAGTCGTCTCTACCATCATGACTGTGGCTGCTGCTATGGCTGCTGTTGTTAGCATCATTAGTAATCAAAGTCACTTCTGCTCTGGAGGAGGCTGCCTTCTGACTACAGAGCAGGAACCCCAGGCACGCAGGGATCGGGGATTAGGTGAGTTCCCCAACGTGGGCGCCTGAGCGGGACGAGTGAGCACAGTGCAGGGCCGCAGGGCCTGCCTCCTAGGATTTCTGGGTGTCCTCACGACATTCACCACATTGCTGGCCATCTCTTCCACTGATCACTAATATGCTGATTATATCCACTTACCCCTTTTACATAAGTGAGTTTTTGAAAGAAATTTTCTACAATTATCATAAATGGGAAACATATATCATTTGGCATAAATAGGAGATAATAGTGAAAAAATTACAATGACATTAGCAGTATTTTGGGCTTCCCTGGTGGCTCGGTGGTAAAGAATACACCTGCCAGTGAAGGAGACCTGGGTTTGATCCCTGGGTCCGGAAGATCCCCCGGAGAAGGAAATGGGAACCCACTCCAGCACTATTGTCTGCGAAATCCCATGGACAGAGGAGCCTGGTGGGCTACAGTCCATGGGGTCGCGAAGAGTCAGACACTACTGAAGCGACTAAACAGCAACAAAGCAGTAGGTATATATCATGGTGAGGTCCACTGCCCTGCCCCAGCTCCAGCCCAAGGCAGGCCTTAGGTGACAGGGAGTCCCAGGACTGAATGAAGAACATGAAGGAAATTATGTTTCCTTCCTGGAAACTTGGTGCCATCTGCTAGTTCAGGTCTTAGCCTTACCCCTCTGGCCTGCCCTCACTCCAGCTGTGAGCAGGTTGATCTAATGTCCCCATCTTGGCCACACCACCTATCTGGCAGGCCTGGGGGCAACTCAACACACCTCCCGATTGGACTTGTTTCACTCCTTCATTGTGTACATCCCCTGGTCCCCTATCCCTCCTCCTTGGGATCACTGCCTAGGTAAACCACCTGCATACAAGCCCTGTTTCCAGGTTCTGACTTCAGGAAAGCCCAAGATAAAACATGGTATCTCTGTGGCACCTAACGTCACCTTGTGCGCCTGCAAAGGCATGAATCCTGCAACTCTGGCTCCATCACCTGTTAGCTGTGAAATCTTGAACCGACCAATGAGCATTTCCAAAGAAGTTTCTGTGCCTACTTTACAGGATTGGTAAGAGGATTAAATGATACCATGGTACACAGTCACTAGCCGAAGGAAAAAGCACTGGTAGCTATTGGTTTGGATACAAGGAGTCACCCAGGTGCTTGGAGACTGGACTTTCTTTGTCCCAAAGGCAGTGATGGGGTGTGCAGGGGTGAGAGTCTTTGAGCCCTGAGCAGGCGCCCACTTGGTGTTTTAAGGGTGCCAGTCAGCTGTCTGTACTGCTGGAGATGTAGGACTGGCCTGTCTCGGTGTGGAAGGTCCAGCCCCAGGACGTCTTTATCCAGCTGACTTCTCTGATGAATGCTCCGTGGGGACCCCTGCCTGGCTGCCCCTAAAACCACTAGAGATGATGGCTCCTAACTTTTCCCACACAGGGTTCAGCTGCTCTGGCATGAGCATTCCCACGTCTTTCCCTGCTTCATCAGTATCACCCCATCCTGACCTCTTCTCCTCTCTGCAGCCTCTCCGTGTACCTCCAGCTCGTGGTCCAGCCTTCTGTCTTTAGACGCAACTCCCATCCTCCACTCCTCCTAGAAAACTCTTCCTCTTCCTTCATGAGCCAGCTTAAACCTCATGTCCACAAAGCTTCCCCTGATGCCCTGTGGGAGGTATATCTTCTGAGAGACCTTACCCCTGTGCATTGCACTGCAGGCCTGGGCAGGTGGCTGTGTGTATGGATACCTCTCTAGTTCCCTGGCTTGCTGCCCTTCTCTGTCCTGAGTCAGGAGGGGATTGGAGGAACCTGGAGTTTTCCTTCAGATGGATGAGGCTCCTCTCTAGATGCACTGGAGTGGTCATTGTTTTCCAATTGTACCAGACTCATTCCTGCCCCTAGGACCTTTGCATTTGCTAATTACCCTCCTGGGAATGCCATCCATAGGGTCCTCATGCTTCTCTTGTCATCCAAGTCTCAGCTCATAGTCCCATCTTTAGAGAACTTCCCTGACCACCTACTCTAATAACGCTACTCTCACCCCATCTGAAATTATTTGATGCATTATATTCTTAACACTCTGTCCCCTGCCCCCACTCCAGAATAAAAGCTTCATGAGAACAAGGACCTTCCCCATTCCAGACTCCCAGGTGCTACAGCAGAGCTTGGCTCCTAGGAGATGCCTGTATGTAGCTGTTGAATCAATTAATGAATCAATCAATGAAAAAATGAATCAGTGGGCTCACTCACCAACCAACAGCCTCAGGACAGAGTAGGGCAGGGGAGGACAGGGCAGGTTCCTGTAATAGATGCGGCACCAGAATCAAAGAGGGGCAGCCTGGAGCTGGTGATCCTGGTATGCACGCCCTGGGCTACTTCCCTGATACTCCATTCCCACCCGCACCCACCAGAGTGAGGCCCACTGGAAGAGGTGTCTCCTCCCCTTCACTGCCATCACTCCCATCAGGGTGCTGCTGGCTTTCCTCCTGAGCCATAATTCAGCCCTTTGCTCCTGCAATCACTCACCATATCACGGAGCACAGGGCTTGGCACAACTTCATGGTCTAGACTTCTGCATGTATAGCCAAACCCTGAGAGGGTCAGGAAGAAAACGGGTCAGTTTACTGTTTCCTATTTTTTTTCTATCTTCTTTCTCCAAGACCTGGGGCTAGGATGCTTCTGGAAAAACAATAAGGTATTATAGGTGGACCTCATGACAAAATCGACTTGGCAGGAAAATACTAAGTGACCTAAGATGACATTTTTCAGACCGATTATTTTAAACAGTAATGCATTCAAGGATTGATAAAAAACCCTAGTGTGCCTTTGAGAGATTTAAAAAAAAAATACATGGTGACTAGATAACTATTTCTTCCTTATTCCAAACCCAAAGCTTCTAATTTGGAGGTTATTGGCCTTGGAATGGAAACTGACCCCCTGCCCATGCTGAAATCCACCAAAGGTCCACACTTTTTACTGCTGCTCAGGGATACTGTTGTTCAGTTGCTAAGTTGGGTCCAAATCTTTGCAACTCCATGGACTGTAGCCCAGCAGGTCCTCTGTCCATGGGATATCCTAAGCAAGAATGGTGGCTGCTGCTGCTAAGTCGCTTCAGTTGTGTCCGACTCTGTGTGACCCCATAGACGGCAGAATACTGGAGTGGGTGCCATTCCCTTCTCCAGAAGATCTTCCCAGCCCAGGGATCGAACCCACGTCTCCCACACTGGTGCGCTGGCAGGCAAGTCCTTCACCGCTGAGACACCGGGGTTTACCACGATACTGTCCAGTACTTTCTAAAGTTCTCCACAGTTTGCAACAAGCTCCCTTCCGAGTCAGGGGGACTAGGTTGAGGGGGAGCATGTAATTCAGGTACACGTGGTGGGCAGTTATATCACAGGCCACAGCAGGGCCTGGCTCTGGCATTCTGCTTTTCCATTATGCTGACATTTAACAATATGGAATTCTCCCCCCACCCGCCCGCCTTTTTTTTACAACAGAGTCCTATGCTTATGTTAAAAAGTTAGCATGCTGTGCTTAGTTGCTCAGTCGTGTCCAAGTCTTTGCACCCCCATGGACTGTAGCCCACCAGGCTCCTCTGTTCATGGAATTCTCCAAGCTAGGATACTGAAGTGGATAACCATTCCCTTCTCCAGGGGATCTTCCTAATCCAGGGATCAAACCTGGGTCTCCCACATTGCAGGTAGATTCTTTACCATCTGAGCCACCAGGGGTGCCAATACCAAGATAAAACCACAATTCAAAAAGATACATGTACGCTAATGTTCACTGCAGCACTATTTACAATAGCCAAAAAGAAGGGACGTGAGTATATTGATGGCTTACTTTGCTGTACAGCAGAAAATAACACATTGTAAAGCAACTATAATAATTTTTTTTTAGGTTAAGAGGTGGGGTCACACTGGACCTGTTGTTCTCCAAGGTAGCTGAGCAGTGCTGTTCCCCAGACCTGGGTTCCCAGGTGCCCCCTCCTTCAACCCCCGCCTGGCCTGCTTAACCAAGAGTTGTCTGAGTCTGTGACTGTGGTTCACACCAACCACGCTTCCTCAACTTTCTCCCAGAAACACTCACTTCCCCTTCACAATCTAGCCACTTTGGGCCAAGGTCAACTTTCTTGCATCAGCACGTCTATCCAAAGGCTTATAGTTTATCTTTTAAAAAATCGTGCATTTTCCATCTTACTATATAGTATGTCTCTCTGTGTTTTAAGTAAACTTTTGCTTTTCTTCTTGAGATATGGGCTCAATCAATCCCTCCAGGAAGATATACAGAGCTGTCCTGAGGCTCTGTGTGTCCTGAAAATTTTCCCAGGTGGGCTCTCTAGCTTGAGAAATGCCGGAATTACTCAATCTCATTGCTCTTCAGATCTTTTGCTTCTTTTCCAAACCTTCCAAGTTATTAACTCAAGACTACTTTTCATAATCAGAAATTAAATGCTCTCCTTTGAAATACTGTTAATTTTGGTGTGTTGATTTGGCCCTGGTGGGGCACAAGACCCTTTGAGCTTGCCCACATCACTTTTGCAGGAAGGGGCCATGCCCCCTGGCTGGCCCATGACAGGAGCTCCAGGCACCCCCACACTCAGGTTGTACAGCACTGCCCTCGGAAACTTTCACGGGTTATGGCTTATGAAGGGTTCCGGAGAGTTCAGGAGCAATCGATACCGTGCATTATAGGAGAGCGTGAGCTAACAAAGGTGCCAGTGGGTCACGTATCTTAAAACCGATTCTTGGGGACTTTAATTGTCGGGATGTTCGGGAGAAGAATATGACCTTACGGGGGCATTTTCCAGAATAGAATAGTCCATATATTAAAAGGCAGCAAATGATTCATAACTGGTTGGCGGCTGGGCCTATGGGCCCATGTTTCCCATGTGGATTTTTTTCTCTGCATTGCAAACTCTTACATTAAATTGTGATAAATGAAGAGTGGGGGCTACTCATACAAATCAATGACTCTAGTGTGTGTGTCATTAGCCTGAGAGATGCAGGCAGCGGTCAGTCCCATAAATCATGTGATGATCTGCTGTCTGCAACACGATGCGAGCAAGCAGGCGCATTAGGGAGGTTAAGGAATGAAATTAATCTGTGCATTTTCCTCTCCCCCTTCCGCCTTCCCCATCACCTGGTCATACGGAAAGAATTAAAATCACATGATCCGAACTAAACCAGCTCCAGAACAGTAAATTGGTTAAGTTTGACTTCACCTTTCAACTTCAAGTTAATTATGTATTAGAGGATTAATTTATTCACAGACACTGGGAAGGCAAATGGAGAGCAAGGGGAGCCCACCAGGGTCTCTCCTCCAGGTGCCAAGGTTATTAATCGCTCTGGCTGTGCCAAGGGCCCTACCTGGGCGGACAATGGGGTGGGGCTGTAGGAGCGGCCTTGCCCACATTTGTGTCTGTCCTGTTCTGGGGCTGCAACTGCAGAGACCCCAGCCCACCGGGGACACTGATCCTTGTCTGGATTTCAGAGGAGGCCCCAGCTTTGGATACACAGGGCTGCCTGGGATGCCTGGTTGCTGGAGTATCCTAGACGCCTGGTCTGGGAGAAGCCTTTACACAAGGCGTGGAGTAAGATCCTACCCCGATGGAAACGCGTGCTTCTCCGAGAGCCACTGGCCTTGGCACGAACACCTCCCATGAGCAGAAGCCCCCCACCTGCAAAGGTGCCCATTCACATTGCAAAAGCCTGATGTGGACCACGCCAAGGGTTGTCCCCCCACCTTATCACATGCTCTTCAGACAGCTGAGGACAGCGGCTATTTTCTCCCCCGAAGTCCTCCATGCGTCTCTCCCATGGCATCATTTCCAGGTCCCTCAGCCTTGCAGTTTCCTTCTGCTGGGCAGTGTCAGCCAGGTTGGAGCAGCTGTGGACAGAGCAGCTGTAGGTGGAGTAGGGCTCCTGGAAATGAGGCCTGGGATGGAGAGCAGGGTGGCCAGCTCCTTTCTCAAGTGCAGCTGCCTGGTGACAGCCCTGGAGCAGGACAGGAGGTACGGCTTCTGTCGGCATGAGGGTCATGTCTGATCACACACACAGCCAGCCTCTCCAAAGAGTCCTGCATTGAGCCAAGTGAGAGGAATTCTTATGAACATTTTTATCTGTTTGGAGTTAAAAGATGAGGATGCTGAATGGATTTGACAATGACCTCTTGCTTATAAATACTCACAAAGCCTGGCGTGGAAGGTAGCAGTATGTTTTGTGTGTGCACAGTACTTCACGGCTTCATGAATGCTTTCCCATGCTTGTGGGATGTTGTTTAATCTTCCCAACTGCCTAGGAGTGGGGGCTAGGGACACTCATTCAACTCCTAAGGAAACTGAGACTCAACTTGGAGAAGTCTGAAGACTTGCCCGAGCTCCAGTGGCTGGGAATTGGCTCAGCTTCCAGACCAGCTGGTTGCTCAAGACAAGAAGGATGGGGCTGTTTAGGGGTTCTCTTGGGGCCTGTCATGATCAAAACCACAGATGAAAGGTTCATCTGAATTCAAGTCTCCTTCCCCATCTCCAGAGGCCAAGTGCAACCCCCAGACCTATGCACTGTATTCCAAACACAATTAACAAAAATAAGTTGAGAAAATATCTGAAAATTAAGAAGTTTCATATATAGAAGGGATTGCAGTTTCCTCTTGAAACCTGGGAGGTGGTGGTAGTTTAGTTCTTATGTCGTGTCCAGATCTTTTGTGACCCCATGGACTGTAGCTCACCAGGTTCCTTGTTCATGAGATTTCTCAGGCAGGAAAACTGGAGCAAGTTGCCATATCCTACTCCAGGGGATCTTCCCAACCCAGGAATCAAACTCTCATCTCCTTCATTGCAGGTGGATTCTTCACTGATGAGCTGATCTGGGAGAAACCTCTTGAAATCTGGCCAGAGGGTGCCATCCCATCATGGTGGTGTTGGATAGAGACAGAAAGTGGCTTCGGCTCAGAGGGGCAGGAGCTCTCAGAGGCCGGTAGGCTCCACGGAGACAGTGACCCAAGTGATGTCTCATCCTACTGCTCAGTGATCTGATAACCTTCCACTGACCTTCCCAGGTTGGCCGCTGACCATGCTGGTCTAGTCCCAGGGCCCAGTCCTGCTGCTCCTTCTTCCTTCCAGGGATACGCTCATCACTGTCACACACGCCCACCATCCTCTTCCCTGCCTAACACCTTCTTGGCCTTCAAGCCCAGCTCAAGCTGGTTCACTAGCCCCTTGGTCAGCCTGCTTTGGCCTCCTCTTTCTTAAGCTCAGCAGGGCTTCTCAGTTGACACAGGGAACATATCAGAGCCAGAGGGGCCCAGGGGGATATTTGAATGCACCCTTTCTATTGACATGAAATGCAGTCAAGGCCACCCAGGGCCCTGGCCTGGCCATGTCACCAATTCACACCTTCCCCTGATCCATTAAGCCTTTTGATTACACAGTTACCTGAGTTCACTCCTTGATTGCCCTTCGTTTTTCATTCTTTTTGGGAAACATAAAAAGGTACAGAGCATAGCCAAAGGCCTACTTTCACAGAATCCAGATTCATCAAATATTAACATTTGCTATATCTGTTGCAGATACTACAAAATAACAACAATCCTGAGCCCAGTCCTGGGGGGAGGCCTGCGTGGTACATTTCAGGTCCCCATACCACCCCTGATCTCATTCCTTTCTCTCTCTCTCTCTCCTGAGGTAGTGTCTTTGCTTTACATCCTTCTTATTTATGTATATGTGCGTATACACATGCTCACACACCCAACACAGAGCACACTTGTGCACACATGTGCACACATATGCATGTATACACATTCTTAAATTTTATTTACTGTGTGGTTATGTGCAAATATCTAAGTCTACATAAATCTTCTTTGCTTTTTTTCCAACATCGTGGCATTTTTGAGGTCCGAGCGCCAACACTTGGGAATCCACTTAGCCATTGCATGAGGGATTCCATGAGGGATGTACCATCTTGTCTTCCTGCTCTTCTTTGGATTCACATGTACATTGTTGCTGATTTCTCACCAAGGGTGAAGCTCTGGCAGCCATGTGTATCTCTTCTGGGGCTCATTAATGAGGCTTGTTCTAGAGTTTCATCTGTTCTCTGACACGTCCTGAGTCTTTCTCCCTAGGGTGACTGAGGCCATTGGGGGCCTGCAAGGCCAGTGTGAGAAGGTGCCCAGCTCAGCCCCCAGCCAGCACCTGGTATTTTTCTTGGAATGTGCTCATATTTCCTTCAGTTCCCCATTGAGGCTGGCACAGGCTGGGCACGCCGTGTGCCCCTAGCAGGTAAGGTCTGCATACACAAGCCGCAGGGAGCCCCAGCCCTCGGCCTGCTCCTCCTAGGCCCATTAAGCCTCTCACTTTGTATTTCCTAATTCCTTTAAGAAATCCCAAACCTGTCTCCTTGGATAGAAATAAAATAAATGTAATATCTATTGCTATCGCTTAAACACAAATTACAGCATTTTTTATTAAATACTCTGTTGTCAAATGCTTGACATTCTTCATAACAGATAAAAAAGCAACTAAAACTAGTTATTTTCTGTTACCTTAGAGGCTTGCAACAAAGTGTGTAGTGTATTTACTTGTTATGTTCTGCTTGTCGCATTTCATTATAAGTACGTGAATTATTTTCCCTGTTAAATTAAAATGCAATCTCCCCTCCCCCAGCTACCCTTGGGCTTTTATCAAAGGTGAAGGTCTGGCGATGTGGGAGCTGGGGAAAGCCGCCTGGAGATCGGGGTAGAACTGATGTTTGAGAAGGTCGTTCCCGTCCCCTGTGCTTGGAGCTGGGAGCCAGGAGCACTCCCCCCAGCCCCAGTGAGCCCTGGCTGTGGGCAGAGGTCACCAGTGTCACCACTCTGGCCTAATGTTCACCGAAGCCCATTTCTGCACATTCTCTCTTCATAGCAGCCATGTAAGTCAGGCAGGCTGGGGCCACTGTACCCATTTCACAGAGAAGAAAATGGCCCTGAGAGAAGGGGTTTTCAAGTTGAGGTCAACTTCAGGCTGGAGCCCTGCCTCCTCCCTTTCTCCCACCACTGCTCCTCTCCCACATGGACTGAGGACCGCTGTGCACCTGGAACTTGGCTAAGGGTTCCACAGGCAATGCATTGTTCGATCCCAAAGCTGTTCTTTGAGGTGGTAGTGTTATGATCCCTCTTGCAGCTTTTTATGACCCTGTGGTTCACAGAGGACAGAGAACTCGTCCGTGGTCATGTAGCCGGTTAAGTGCAAGGCCAGGGTTCCAGCCAGGTCTGTCTAACTTCAGAGCAGGATTCAGGAGCAGTGTGGGGAGACAGCTATTAATAACTCTCAGGTCTCACATTTCCTCTTTAGAATTTGGTAAAATCTATGGAGTGTGCATTTCTTATACAAACAACATTTTATATATGATTTTATGGATTTCCCAGATTCTCTGCTGGCCATCTCTGTAGGGCCCACACAGGGCTCTGTGCACCAGGTCAGAAAGAGCTCTCCTGAGAGGTTGGGAGTGTCCCCGATTGTCATTCACCCAGCCCTGGTTGAAACAAACAGAAATGAATGCTACCAGACATGGCACCTGCCCACTCTGTTCCTGCCCTCCTTCCTGAACTCTTCCTGAACTCCAGCCAAGTGCCACCAGAATTTGAAATGGGCCCAAGTGGAGCTCGAGGGAGTGGAGCACTGTCTCACAGTGCTGGGACAGGACCTGGTCTTCCCTGCATCTGAGAGGGCAGGGAGAGTGAAGGATGGCTGGAACACCTATCAGTGTCTCCCTACATGCTCGCCTAGGGTGCACTTCTTGAGAAGAAGAGTTAAAGCCTTCAGGTCACCTGCAAGCCTCTGACAACATCCCTCCAGGAACCCAGACAGGTGCCAAGCCTGGCTGAAATCCAGGAAGCTCAGTTTACTCATCTCTAAACTGCGAAGATCCTTCCCCGGGTCCAAAGGTACAGCTCTCTGACTCTGCCATCACTAAGGACATCATGCGTGTCTATTTCTCCTCTCCCTGCATGTTCGCTTGTGGGTCCCTGGTTTGACCTGTTCTTGCTGTTTAATTTTACAGAGAACATTCTCAGGATTCCTGCTATCTTGATGTGTCTTTCAGCACCGGCCACTCCATCATCTGAAAGCTTTGTGGCAACACAGCACCTTTCATCTGAGGCTGCTTCCCAGAGCTGTGCTGATAACACTCAGCTTGGCTGTTCAGGGAGCAAGGAAGCTGATAAGGCCAAGAGAACATCAGAAAGTTATGCCTCCTAAATGCAACCGCCAAATCAAAGCGCTTGGAAACGTTTACAGGTACCCATGGAGGGGAGATAGAAAAAGTACCTGAGAAGTTTTTCAATGCAAAAGAGGAAGTCAGATGAGAAGAATGCAGGCTTCATGCATGGGAGACACTGGGCTCCCCAAATTGCCACCGAGGCCATCGTGATGGAAGCATCTTCTCATGGGTCGGTGGTCAGGAGTAGGTGTGAATGGAAAAGATGAGGCCAAGGAAAGGGGCCAGGCTTTGGGGTAAGCAGACTATAAATCTGACATCTGCCTTGCCCCTTTGGATACACTTTAGCTTAGGTTTCATTTGTCTGTTTCCTTTGGAGTCTTTCCTCACTGCTATTCCTCCAATACCCTACAGCCTTTGCTGTTTAGTCACTAAGTCACGTCTGACTCTTTGCCACCCCATGGACTGTAGCCCATCAGACGCCTCTGCCCATGGGATTTCCCAGGCAAGAATCCTGGAGCGGGATGCCATTTCCTTCTCCAGGGGGGTCTTCCCTGCCCAAGGGTCAAACCTGCGTCTCCTGCATCGGCAGGCAGATTCCTTACCACTGAGCCACCTACGGTCTTGGAGTGCTAATTAAAAATCCACCAGAAATGAAATGATCAGGACCAGTCATGGCACAAGAGAGATGAAGTAGTAAGGAAGGGAGGAGAAGGATTGACAAAGGTAGGTAGAAGAACACGTGTAGAAGCAGAGATGGGGATGGAGGGTGGGAGGAAAGCAGCGGTCCAGGAAACAGAAGGTATCCTTCAAAGCCCCAGAGCACATGGGGAGAATTTTGGAACCCCCACAGACAGGCAGTGTGTCCCATGACGGAAAGCAGGATGGAGCCCTGAGCAAATTTCTGGATTATTCAAGGGCCAGATCACAAGCCCTGGAATCTCATATCGTACCCTCTTCCTCATTCTCACCAATCCTACTGCTAGATTTTCAGCCTGATAAGGCATTATGGTTGTTCTCAGAGCCAGCATCCCACAGTATTTTTTTGGTCAAGTGTCTTTGCTGTCCTCCTAGGCGTCTCCTGACTTTTCCGTTTCAAGCCCAGGCCTATTTCCCCTGTATCAGCCCTCAGTTGGAGTTATCTTGAGGCCCACTCCGACTACAGCTGGTTGGCTTCTCCTTGCAGCATCCTGGGGGAGCTCATGGTCAAGTTCATGGTCTCCTTCTCATACAATAGATCCTGTTCTGCTGGCCAGGTCTCCCGCACAGGAGACGAGACCCCTCGCCCTGGAGCTTCTTCTCCCTTTTCTCCCTGAGCTCAGTCCTTACCTGGAGTGTGACACTTTCTTGGAGAACATCTTGATGTAGATGAAGGATGCTCCGTGAATCAATAAATCATAAGTCTGTTGGACAGCACTCAGGTAGGTAAATGCGTGTGTGTGTTCTTCACTCAGTGAACCCTCCTAAAAAAGATAATACACTCAGTATCTCACCCTGCTGACATATTTCAACTCAATTGATAATGGACCAGGATTGAGCACAGCTTAGAGAGTGAATTACCTTTTAGCTATCCCTTCAAGTTTAGGGTTGCAGTCACCAACAAAATCAATGTCGAAGGATTCTTGTTGTCTCAGGCAATACCTACAGTGACTCCTAATGAAATAAACCATTGAAGCCTTTTAATCAGAGCACCTGCCTGAAAGGAGGAAGCCATCCGGGAGGAGGCTGGGGCTCTAGGGACCTGTTTTCCCCTCACCGGTCAACGCATGAGTGATTCTTTAATTGTAGTAATGATGCGCTTACCCTGGACCCAGACGCTCGGGCAGCAGGAGGCAGCAATTCTCTGGGGTGCAGAGCTGGCGTGACCTCAGCTGGGGCTACACAGGTCCCCGAGCAGGGCTGTATCACCAGGGTCCGTGGCTGCCCCTCCCGGGTAGGGGCCTGTTTCACTCCCAGGCTTGTGATAAATCTCAATGGGAAGAAAGCCCTGCAATAAAGGAGGCCCCGCTCTGTATATCAGGGTCCCAGAGTCAGTGTTGAGAAAATAAGAAGTCACTGCTAATGGGCTCCTGCCCCCACCCCTGCTGCCATGGCCCCTGCCTGCTTCCCTCTAAACAGTCAGCGAACATCACCTTAAATAAATTCAAATATTAGGAAGCTCAAGGAAATTCAGAAACAGTCAATGTGGATTGAGAAGGTTTCTGAAAAGGCTTGCTTCTGTGGCCACTTGTCCAGTCCGGGACACGTTTGTGACTTGTCTTTCTGGCATCCATTACTCCTTTTCCAGGGCATGTTCCCTGAGTTTCTTTGGAAATCTGTCTTCTTTTACTCCTGTGTAAGAGGATAAGTGTATCTTCTCTTACTTCCTGACCCTGGGATCGAACCCAGGTCTCCTGCATTGCAGGCAGATTCTGTACTGACTGAGCCACCAGGAAGCCCCCTCCACTGAGTTCAGTTCAGTTCAGTTGCTCAGTTATGTCCGACTTTTTGCGATCCCATGAATCGCAGCACACCAGGCCTCCCTGTCCATCACCAACTCCCGGAGTTCACTCAGACTCACGTCCATCTAGTTGGCGATGCCATCCAGCCATCTCGTCCTCTGTAGTCCCCTTCTCCTCCTGCCCCCAATCTCTCCCAGCATCAGAGTCTTTTCCAATGAGTCAACTCTTTGCATGAGGTGAAGTACCCAAACCTAAATTTTACTGAATCTTTAAGCAAGCCCCAGGAATGATGGGGCTTCCCTGGCACTAGTGGTAAAGAACCCACCTGCCAATGCAGGAGACATGAGACGCGGGTTCAGTCCCTGGGTCAGAAAGATGCCATGAAGGAGGGCATGGGAAACCACTCCACTATTCTTGCCTGGAGAAGCCTATGGACAGAGGACCCTGGTGGGCTTGGTCCATAGGGTCACAAAGAGTCAGACGCCACTGAAGTGACCTAGCATGCATGCATACGCACGAGAAATGAGTGAGGGGCACAGATGCGAAAGGACTGCTTTTCTTCAAAGGCAATATAAAAAGACAGTCACCAGTGTAGCTGGTCATACTCAGAGGTCCATGGTCCTCTGAAGTCCCATGTTCCCTTTTGTTTCTTTTTAGATTTCATTTAAAAGTAATTTTTTAAATTGGGGTATAGCTGATTAACAATGTTGTGATAGTTTCAGTTGAACAGCAACGGGACTCGGTCATGCATATGCATGTATCCATTCTCCGCCTAACCCTGTTCCCATCCAGGCTGGAATATAACAGCGGGCAGCGTTCCATTTTTCCCATGGATCCTAATGGTGGAGACGAAGACTTTCTACTATCGGTAGCTTTGCTGGAGCCCTGGCCCTAGAATGGCCAAGCATAAGTCCCCCAGCAGCCTGGAGCCCCTAGTTCTTCCTGCGAGAGACTCTTCAGGTTCCTCGAGAACATCTCGTCTTCTGGATAGCCGGACCAACGGAGATGCCAGATGAGACAGCTAGACCAGACAGTAGGAGCCAGAGTCACGCCAATAATGTCTGAATTCTCCCTTCCCTGGCTCTGTGTGGAGGTCACCTTGATGTCTAAGTATCCAGACCCTGCAGCCCCTCACCCCAGGGCCTCTCTCCTGGGGCCAACGCCAATGGGAACATTTAGTGTAACGGAGGCACAGTCAGAACCCACATGCCTCCTGCACGACTCCCGAGCAGAGATGCTGGTGGAGCGCCCACCGCCCTTTGTCTACCGTGGTGATGAATGGTTGTTGACACGACTAAACAAAGGTATTATTAGTAGATTACATCTGAGAGGCTGGACTCATGCAGAAAGAGGCCAACAAGAGCCCTGGGCCTCACTCGACTCCCAATTACTCCACAAAAGCCGAAACCACCAGGTCAGGGATAAAAGTGAATAAATGTTTCTAAATTCTTATCTTAAACACACTTAAGCTTAAAGCTATTTAACTGGGGCTTTAAAAGCATGTGAGCCTTGTGGAGCCCAGCTACCTGCCTCATTCTCTCGCTCTTATTTTTGCTTTTATCCTTTTAGTCTTGAAGAAGCCTAATTAGAAGCTTGAACAGGGCTCTCTCTCCCTGCCCTTAAATCAGTAATTGGCTTCAGTGCAGAGACTGTCAGGAAATTAACACATCACAACATGACAGCTGTTAATTTTTTCTCCTTATTTGTCATATGAATCACTGCTGATTTGCCGGAGTGCATAACAAATTAGTGGGCTGTAATCAGCGGTCTCTCTTCTGTGAGCTGTACCTTCTCTTTTTTTTTTCCTTTTTTTCCCCCCTCTCTCTCTTCTTCCCTCTCCCTCTAAAGTCCATTACTTCACTGCCTCAGCTGAGACGACGGTTCCTAGGTGTGTCATTGTCAATAAATCAGAATAAGCAGATGCTAAAAGCGCAAGAAGCTCTTTAAACTTTGATGAAGGCTTTTAGTTACATTTTTAAACTTACACTCATAACTGGAATCTTTTTTTATATATATATTGTCACTCCCTGGTAGTGATAGACTTTCAGGTTTCCAGTCATTTCCTCATCAAACGTGCCAGGGAAGGTGGAATTCCAAGTGGCATCACTGCAAGTTCTAGCTGACAGAGAAGGGGGGCGGTGCGCTGTCAGGGAGGGTGGGGGCTGAAGGTCTCAGAGATCCCCACAGGGTCAGACCAGACCTCTCTGAGTCAAGGATTAAGGGAGGAGGGAGGCAAACTGGAGGAATGGGAGGTGGACAGCTAGGGCAGGAGGAAGATAGAGAGATTCTGGGACTTCTTCACCCTCTAGCCTTCTAACTTGACTCGTGGTCCACTAGGCATCAGCCACCTGAGGAGGCATTTGTGTCTTCATTAAATGTCTCTGTAGCGGCCACTGGGACCACCGAGCAGAGTCATGGGCTCTGGGACTTTATTCTACACTCAGCACCTTTGGTGGTCTCACATCTAATATTTATGACTTTTCTCTTAAAGGTCATGGGGGGGGGGGGTGCCGAAAAGGTAAGACCTGAAAGGTGGCTATAATATGTGATTCTGCTCTAGACACTGAAATCTGGCCAACAAATCTGTGTTCTTTGCACCCACACTGTAGATGTGGAAGGTAGAGGAGCTTCTTTCTTCTTGCGTGCTCATTCAGTTATATCAACTCTCTGTGACCCCATGCACTGTAGCCCACTAGGCTCCTCTGTCCATGGAATTTCCCAGACAAGAACACCAGAGTGGGTTGCCATTGTCCTACTCCAGGGGATCTTCCCAACCCAGGGATCAAACCCATGTCTCCTGCACTGGCCGGTGTGTTCTTTATCACCGAGCCACCTTGCTTCTGGGTCTGAAGCTTTCTAGACTCAGGAGTGCTGGTCTTTCCAACCTGAGTCCATCAGGGAGTTGGTTGGAGCTTCACGGGGTTGGGGGTGGGGGGACTTCACCTCTCAGGACTCTCCCAGCATGTTACCTCGGATATTAGAGACTGATGCTGAGCCTGGGGTGAGAGGATTTCAGAGATGAATTTCTTCTTTTCTTCCTTCTCTCATCCATCCATCCACCCACTGTCTTCTGCAGGGAGCAACAGGTATGAGCCCAGCATGTGACTAAGTGGAACAGAGGGAGGGACAGAAGATGGGTTTATCTCAAGACAAAAGAACCCAGGGAGGATAAATCACAGATTTAGACAAATAAAGACACTAGACCCAGACCCCCTTCTGCTATCCCAGGATGCTCTCTTGGGTGGAATGTAACAGAAGCGTGGAAGGGCCTTGCTCCTCCAGCCATCACCGTCAGCACGTGGGTTATTCTGTCTGCCATGTTAGTCTTGACTACCTCCGCCCCCCGCCCCCAGGAACTAGTCTAATGACTTTCTTGTGGTGAGTTCCAATTCGACCACTTGAAAATTGGCTTTAGCTCAGTTTATCATACACTTTTCCAGGACTATCAGTACTAGACTCTAGTTTAAGAACTGGGAATTCATTCCCGGTTCTTAAAATTGGGGGCTACGATCTTAGATTATTTATACTTTCTTGCAAAACAGCAGTAATTTTTGAAACATGTTCTTAAAGAAATCTCAACACTTGGGTCTTGGAATACACATCCCACCCACTGTTCATTCCCTCATGAGACCTGAGATGCTCTGTTTTAAGAAACTCAAACCTGCAACACCGGCATCATCCTTCGGAGCTGATAAGGTCATGAGGTCTCATTGTGTGAACATCACTGAAGTATTTTAGAAATAAAACAATTGTCCTTCCTCCTCCCATTTTACTGATGATAATGTATGCTCATTCAATGTATTTAAATACAGTTTAGTAATGATACATCTTATAAAAATCTCTGTTGAGAAAGTTTCTCTCTACTGTCAATTTATAAGCTCAAAGAAAGGGTTTTAAAGTAAAATACCAATTTAACAATTACTCTGTCAAATCCTAATTTAAGAAAAAAAAAGTCATTTCTCCCTTGTCTGATGTGGAACAAGCTTCCTGGTAGAGACCTGGATTGTTAGTAGGGAAGTAGCAGCTCCCCCAAAGTGGCAACCACGGGAGTCTGGTGATCCCAGGACAAAAACCAGGCCACCATGGGGGCAGAGCTCCTGGTTGCTCTAGGGAAGGCCCCACAGGAGGAGGACCCAGGGGGCACTGGGCTCCACAGGCTGAATGCCTCTGGAAATGATGGCACCTGAGCCCATGTTTCCAACATTTATAGGGAATCTATTGAAGCAATAAATTCTGCTGTTACTTACTGGTTCTCAAGCACTCTTTCCCCAGTTCATGGGTATCTTGGGCACAAGCTGATACCACTACTCCTACAATACTTCTGCCTCTGACCTCTAGTGACCCAGCCTCCAAGTTCTCCCATCCCCATGCCGTGTGTTCCTCTCCCCTCCAAATTGCTAGATGGAAGTCCTGTTCCTTGATAAACGAACCTCCTTAAATCTCCCTTCTATCTCCAACGTTCTCATTTTGCTCTAATTGGTGCTGTGGTCTCAGTGATGCTCTTTAGGGACAAGCTTCCCCTGAAGTCCTCTATAGGGGCAACTGTTCCTTCTCCCAGGCTCCATGTACATCAGTGTCAGCTGGGAATCATTTTTCCTCTGTCCCTGAAGATAAGCACCATCTGCCTGTGTTACCCTTCACCTCTGGTAATTCCTGGCATTCACCAGTCTTCTGGATACAGCTATTCTTCTCAGTCATTCTCGTTCCTCAGACACCATGACAACTGGATCAACATTTCCTCTTACCCCTAACCCATTGTCATCATTTAAGGTGACCTCAGCCTTAACACACGGGCTTCCCAGATAGTTCAGCGGGTAAAGAATCTGCCTGTAATACAGGAGACACAGGAGAGGCAGGTTGGATCCCTGGGAAGATCCCCTGGAGGAGAAAATGGCAACCCACTCCAGCATTCTTACCTGGAAAATCACATTGACAGAGGAGCTTGGTGGGCTATAGTCCATGGGGCTGAAGAGGTGGACAAGACTGAGCGACTAAGCGTGCACACCCCGCAGCCTTAACATGCATGGCCCATCGCCCATCACTGATGCCCCACAAATGTCTGATCCACCTACTAATTTCCAGTGACCCGCATCCATCATACGTTAGCCATATGGGTGACTGGTCAACCTCAGATTGGTCTATACCTTCCCCTAGAAACTATGAGTCTCAAGTCTTAAATGCTAGAAGCAACACATTCTCAGGCACAGGGTCTTGTCTTTGTCTTGAAGATTTTCTCTTTATACACATTTTCTTCTATTTTACTGGGATTTCTGGTAGAATGCATGTCGATTCTCTCATCCTTCCTAGCAATGCTTTCTGCCTTTGGTTTTTCATCTGTGCCCTATGTTTTTTTGTTTCAACCACTTAGGTGTGAGGATCCTCCATGTCGCCATTCTCTGCATTGTCCATGCTCTACCCTGGCAAAATCCCAGTCCTGAATCCATCCATTTCCCTTTCTTCTGTATTCCCACTCTGAATGAACAAGCAACACTAGAGAAAAGCCACAGTCTTCTGCAAATTGGAGCTCTACCAACACAAAGTCTCTGGGCCTAGCTGAGCCTTCCACACTCTGTACCACCTCTCCTGAGTTTTTGCACCTGGCTTTCTCTACATCTCCTGCCCTCCATCTTTCTCTTCCATCTCAGTATACAAACCTTCTCTCCTTGCATGGAAAGTTGACCATCCCACTTTGTTTCTGCTCCACTTTTCTTCCAAGTCTGCTCTCTGAGTGCTATGGCTTAGGGGATTCACTTCTCTCTCTCCTATATTTTCAACATCTCCCACGGTCTTCTCTCTCTATTCCTTCCTTTTAACAGCAAAACGTACTTAAATCCCTCCCAAAATAATCCTACAGCCCTAAGCAGCTTCTTGTCCTCACACCCAGCCAAGTTTCTGATCAAGTGGTCTACACTTGCTGTCTCCACTTTCCTGAAATTGTTAGTGGACAAAATATGAGTGTACTCACTCACGTGCAGTAAAGACAATGTATTGACATTAGGTTATGGTAAAGGAATGCACAGCACTTATTCAAGGGCACCCAGCAAGGTGAATGGGCAGCTTATGTTCAGAAGCCCCAACTCCCCAATGGCTCTCAGGGAAGGTATTCAAAGGCAGTGCGAGGGAGCAGGGCTGTCTAGCCAGCTCATGCACAATTGGTTGGCATCAAGGTACGCTTTCAGGCATCATCTGCCTTCTGGTTTCGACTGGTCTAGGGTCTAGTGGTTGTAGTCAGCAGTTTTCACCTGCTGGGGATCTGGTCTGCTTCCTGTAAAAATAACTCAGATATAGCCTATATCTCTGTCATCCAAGGAACTGGGAGCTCAGGGATTCCCAAACTCTGCCACTATGTGGCAGGTTTAGAGTCTAAATTGTTAGCCATTTCCTGGCCCAAGGCTATTTTGTTTGTTTGCTTGTGTCTACATCTTCACATTTCCTGATCATTAAATCTTGAGCCAGTCTTCTGAGACTCAGAGAATGCTTGGGAGACTGAAGCAAAAGCTTTTTCCTTCAAAGGACAGAGACGTGGGGGCTTGTATGTGATTTCACAATTAACTCATCACACAGTTTGGCAGTTGCTCTTCCCATCTCATGGAAACTTGTGTCACCAAGAATGCCATTATGCATGCAGACAAGGATGCTTTTCAATTCCTAGTTAACCTGATTTCTCTGCAAGCATGAGAGCATAAATACTTCAAAAATGACTTTCAGACTTGGATTGTTGCTCCCTTTTTGGCTATTCCTTTCTGGTCTCTTACTGGTAGACTGACTTCTCATAATCTTTCCATTATAAGAAATTTCCTTGGGATTTTCTTTTTTTTCTCTTTCCACGTTACTCTGTGGGCAAACTTTATCTCTCCTTTGGCATCAAATGTGACTTCAAATATAAATTTTCTGAACAACAGTCTTGGATATCTCATAAGTGCATGCAAGGTAAACCTACCACCTCTCTTCCTGTCCTCACCTGCCTTGAATTCTTTGTCTGGAGATCAATGACCTGAGACCATCCTAGATTATTTCCTCCCCAGTGCAGCCATTGTCTGTTCCATCACTGAATTGTGTCCATTCCCATGACTGTCCTTTCTCGTCATTACTACTGCCATGACCAGGTCCCCCCCACCACTTCCTTTCACTTGATCAATTCAACAGCTGCCATATTGCCAGCCTCTAATACATCCAATGGGCTTCCCAGGTGGCACTAGTGGTAAAGCATTCACCTGCCAATGCAGGAGATGCAAGAGATGCAGGTTTGATCCCTGGGGTCAGGAAAGATCCCCTGGAGTAGGAAATGGCAACTCACTCCAGTATTCTTGCCTGGAGAATCCCTTGGACAGAGAGGAGCCTGGCTGGGGCTACAAAGAATCAGACATGACTGAGAGACTAAGCACAAACTAAAAGGTACAAATGCATTCAGTGTATCTTCCACACTGCAACGTGTCATCGTTCTTAACGCAAACTTGACCTTGCAGCTTGCATGTTCATTCTCTGTGGCAGAATCCCTCCATCTTTTAAAAATATTTATTTATTTATTTGGCTGTGCCAAGTCTGAGTTGCAGCATGTGATATCCTCAGTCTCTGCTGCGGCATACAGGATCTGTTTTCATTTTCAGCATGGAGTTCTCGCATGCAAGGTCTAGCTCCCTGATCAGGGATCAAACCTGGCCTCCCGTACTGGGAGCACGGAGTCTTAACCACTGGACTGCCAGGGGAATGCCCGTGTTAAATACCCTCTTTAACACGTTTTCAAAGACCTTCATGATGGGACTCACCTGCCTCCCTAGGGTGGGTCCTGCTTGGCCACTCAGACCACATATCACAGTCTGGAAACACTGAACTTAGTCAGTTTCCTAAAAGTGCTAAGTTTTATCTTGTTCCCCAGTCTCACACCCAGAAGACCAGGGCCTGCATTCCTTTCCCTGGCTAGACCAGCAGCCTGAAGGGGCAGCTCACATCACACGGCCTGGTTGGGGTGTCTGTTACCACACCAGGTCCCACCTTCGGCACACAGTGCCACGTGTCGGGGCAGAAACCAGAAGCTCATTGCTGGGGTTGGTCCCAAGCATAGTGCCTCACCCAGGGAGGGTCTCTTCATAGCTTTGTCAAATGCCTTAGTGTTCAAAGTCTACAGTGATGGGCCTGGGTGGACTTTTCCATTTCCTGAAAGTCAGTGTATATCTCGGGCTCCATAATTTGGAATTAAATTTATTACCTGAACATCTTTCAGTTTTGATCAAATTTTCTAACAGCTGGGTTGATGGAAGCTTCTCTATATCCACAAATAACAATTTATAAGTACCTAGGGTTACTTCTCTCTGCATGAAGCTAACCAGCTGGTGATTCCCATCTCTGAGCAGATGTTTGGCCCAGCGTAGACCCCACGAGGCCGTGCCCAGGGCTACACCCCTCACACAGTTATGAACCCACTTTGTGGTTCTGGGGAGGGCCTCTCAGTAAGGATTTTTTACAGTTCAGCTGCTCCTGAAACCTTAGAGTCCACAGAGGGAAAAAACTGAGAAATGATTTCCAAACTGAAGCAAAGTGAGCTGAGTCTAGGAGGAAGGAGAAAGAAAGTCAGTTTGGGGCAGGATCAAAAGTCAGTCTGTGCTGTTAAGGCAAAAATAAACAGCGGCACACAAAAACCAAACAACACAAAAATGCTCATCAGCTGGGCCAACCCAGCTCAGACCACCCACTTTGCTGAATTAACCAGATCACAGCAGACTGACTCCACCAGGGCCTCACCATTTGCTGCACTACCAGGGGACAGGCAGGGCAACGGCGTGGACGAGGAGGGGCCGGCCCAGACCAGGAGGACCCTTCCTAAGCTGCTTAGACAGGGGCTTCAGCGGCAAATCCCGTTGGAAGTTGGGAGTGGGCGAGTCTCCTGCCTGCTGCCTCAGTTTCCCCTTTGAGAGAACAGCACGCTTTGGTCCTTTTGCCCTAATGAGTCTCCAGTGGAGGCTGGGGTAGATTAGTAACTAGGGGGAAGGGCCACATCCTTTGAAAAGACGTATTCAGAGTATAATATCCATCATGATGAAAACCAAACTATTGCCTTTGTATTAAACTTTAGAGAGAGTTAAATCCAATTAAAGCATGTGGCCTCCTGGGGGAACACGGAGATGGAGTCCTCATCAGCCCCTTTAGTAACTCTGAGGGCAGGTGGTGGAGGGACAGGGGAGTTTCCCTTTGTTCACTTGCTTTTCTGTCCCCCACACCAGAACGGGAGGGTAGAGACGGGCACAGGGTGTTCACCACTGTGTCCCTGACACTTGGACCTGGGCCAGGCACAGAGGGGGCATTTGTTGAATAAGTTGATGAATGAGAGAAAGAAGGAATGAGTGAGTGAACGAACATCAACCCCCAGGGATGGGGATTGTGATGAGAGAGACCTTGCCTGACTCAGGGAAGATGCACACTGAACATTCATTGTGCTCTGTGTATCAAGACAGAGCTTAAATGAACAGAAAAACAAGAACTTTTACAGAAAGTTTTTCTAGAGGGAGGTTCATATTTCCCAATCAAGATACCTAGGCCTAGGGAGGGACGGGGGTTTGCCTGCAGTCTCTGAGCTTGTCAGACTCCAGGTGTTGGCCATCCTGGGGCTTCTGAGCCCCAAGGAAAGGCCTCGCCCAGGACCTCTCACTGCTGGGGGCGTCAGAAGGCATCCACCAGGGAAGCTTGTCAGGAGCTAGAGTCCCAGGACTGGACCTTCACATCCTCCCACCAGGAGAGCAGAGGCCTTTCCTCCCAAGCACCCTCTGCCCTGTCGCTCCCTCTGGTCTCAGCAGCCACCCCACATCCACTCTCCTCTCCGGCTCCCAAAGCTCAGCTGCTCACATGTGGACAAAATGAAGGCTGGCCAGGGGTCACGTGTACAGAACAATCAAGACATGAACACAGAACGTGCTCCTGCCTGGCCTGGAGGGCAGAACAACCAAGACATGAACACAGGACGTGCTCCTGCCTGGCCTGGAGGGGCCCCATGGCTGCCTCACTTTTCAGCCCCTTGGAGGGGCCAAGAAGGATTATGGCAACTCAGGAAAGGGGTGAAGTCCCAGGAAGTGAACTCTGCCTTCAAGGCTCAGCTCAAATGTCACCTCTTCCAGGAAGCCCTCGCTGCTTCCCAGCCTTGGTGACATGTGCTGGCCCTCTAGGTCTCTGCACGGTTTCTGATGCCAGCAGTCCCCAACCATTTTTCATGGAAGATGATTTTTCCATGGACCAGAGGGGTGGGGGGATGATTTCACATAATTCAAGTGCATTATACATTACATTTATTGTGCGGTTTATCTCTGTTATTATTACATTGGCTCCACCTAAGATCACCAGGCATTAGATCCTGGAGGCTGGGAACCGCAGCTTGATGCTGTTCTTGCACAGCTCAGTTGTGTTCCTCTGTGTGAGACTGTGCCCTTCACTACAAGGATGACCTTCTTCTTTCCTTTGAACTCCCCGTCCACATGGTGCCTGGCTCTGAGGGCACGCATCCTTGGGAAACACTCATGACAAGTGGACGAGCCCTCTCAGCATCCTCAGGGCCAAGGAAGCAGAAGGAGACCAAGGAGATGCTCTCACCGTCCACAGGGTGAAAGACCAGGAAGGCAAAGATGAGGTCTCTGGCCAGACTGAAGGGCAAGGCCTTCCCTTTCCTGGGCCTCCAGACCCTGCGGCCCTTGCCAGGTCCCCCTTAGGTCACACCTCATCCCACCCTAAATAAAAAGGAGCTGAAGAGCAAATGTGAACAAGGAGAGTAAAATGAATGGGAACCACAGTGGAATATTACTCAGCCATTAAAAAGAATACATTTGAACCAGTTCTAATGAGGTGGATGAAGCTGGAGCCTATTATACAGAGTAAAGTAAGTCAGAATGAAAAACACCAATACAGTATACTAATGCATATATATGGAATTTAGAAAATGACAGTGATGACCCTATATGCAAGACAGCAAAAGAGACACAGATGTATAGAACAGTCTTTTGGACTCTGTGGGAGAAGGCGAGGGTGGGATGATTTGAGAGAATAGCATTGAAACATGTATATTATCATATGTGAAACAGATCACCAGTCCAGGTTCAATGCATGAGACAGGGTGCTCAGGGCTGGTGCACTGGGATGACCTTGAGGAATGGGATGGGGAGGGAGGTGGGAGGGGGTTTCAGGATGGGGAACACATGTACACCCATGGCTGATTCATGTCAATGTATGGCAAAAACCACTATAATATTGTAATTAGCCTCCAATTAAAATAAATAAATTAAACAAAAAGCACTCACCGTGATGAATGGAAAGGCTATATAATCAACTCCTTGTTTGACCAGAGTGTGGAACTTGCTCGTTTGGACCCAAGCATGTGGACATGGCTGAAAAGCAGAAGTCGTGTCTAGCAGGATGGCCCAGGTTAGGTACCAGGAGGCCGAGAGAGGGGCCGGGAGATAGGACAGGCGGCCGTGTCTGCTGCAGGTGTCTCTCCATGGCTCTTCCTCCCCTTCCCAGGCCTCTCTCCTCCTCACAGGCTGCTTGTGGCAGGCGCAGGTGGGGTTTCCTTAGAGGCGGGCTCCAAAGTGGGAGTTTGTTAATGAGCACTCTTGCAATCCCCATGGAAGACAAGGAAGAGGATGAAAGAAGCTGGACTGGGCAGGGGAGGATGCTGAGTGGTGAAGCCTCAGCCAACAGGGTGGAGGATTCCGGATTCTGAGGTCTTTACACCCCCTACCTGGATCAATCAAGCCTGGAAAAAGGGTAACCCATGGGCAGGGCTAGGTCTTCAGGCAGGTGCTCCTGAAAGGGGTGCCAGCTGAAGGCTTAATGTTGGAGCCTTTCCAAACAGCTGGGGGAATATGTCCCCTCCTCCTGAAGGGGCTCTGGGCAGCCCATCTCAGCACCCCCACATATGGGTATCAGCTGGGGTAGCAGGAGAGAGGTCAGGCTTGGCAGGGAGGAGTCGCAGGGAGTACAAATGGCAAGTGCAAGTATGCTCGGTCCTGTCCAACTCTGACCCTGACAATGGTGAAGACCAGACATCCTTGGAGAGTCACTGTGACAAGGTTTTTGGCCCAACAGTAGAATAAGAGCCTCAGGAAAGATGAACAGGACAGAGGTCTCAGCCAGGGCTGGTGGTCCAGGCACCTTGGCCCCTCACCTCTCAGCTGAGCTGGAGTTGGGCAGGGAAGTCACAGTGAGAGAAGACAGAATTCAGTCAGATGGTCACTGGGGAAAGCCCCTGCCCTGCTTGGGGAGAGGGGAAAGGCCACTCTATGTGAACCCCAAGCAGTGAAGGGTTAAACAGGAGGGCAGAGATTCCTGCCACCTCTGGCACCGAAAGGTACCCTCAGAGGTAGATGGTGTGATGCATGAGGAAGCCACTCAACTGGGAAAACCAAGACTGCAGAAAGAGACTCCAGCAAAACAGGGAGCCCCAGCTGGAGGGATGTCCACACCATAGATATCACAGTGGCCACAGTCCTGGAACCTCTAGAGGAGAATAGAGTCCATGGAACCAAAGAAGAATGGGGAGAAACTCAATAGCTGGATCAGCCTTATTTAGGGGGGAAATGATTCTAAGGTGAACACTGCACCATGGAGCCCACGATTGCGGGGACCCCAGAGACTGTTGCTGGGTCCCTGGACTCTCCTCCACCAGCAGGGGCCCTGGATGGTAGTCATTCAGGCTAGCAACACATCTTTCTGAGGACAGGCATCAATGCATGACCTAGTTTGTTAATGGAAAGTGATGAAAGTTGCCTGTGTCACTCCCTGAATTTATACCTTTAAGACGGTGGGTGATGTGCCACTGGTCTTCTCCAAGACATGGGAGCCAGTAACATTCAAGACTGTGGACTGTCTGTCAAGCTGAAACCACTAACACACATGGTGAGAAGCACATCCCCTCCATTGACTTAAGATGTACTTATGGTCTGAGGGAGAAATTATTTTAAGTTTTTGGAATTTCAGTGTTATCAGTTACTGCAGCACAGCCTCTCCTGTTCTGACTAATATACCTTATAGCTAAAAACTCTTCAATGCTTTTCTTCACAACTCTAATATGATCAATCCCAAAGCCTCACCATGACCTGTAAGTTTCTGCATTATCTGGTTTCTACCTCCCTTCCAACCTCATCTTCCACTAGTCACAACTTGCTTGCCTGTTTCAGCCATAATGGTCTTCTGTCTGTTCCCCAAACATGCCACGCTCATTCCTCCAAGAAAAACTTGGCACTTGCTGTTATCTCCCCCTGGAATAATCTTCTCCCAGGCCCTCAGCCCTGAGTGGATTCAGATCTTCTCAGATACCACCTCCCTAGAAGGATCATCTCCGACAACTGTCTTAAAGAAGCCGAGTCACTCTTTTCATTTATTTTTTAATTGGAAGATAATTGTTTTTACAATATTGTGTTCGTTTCCACCATACAACAACGTGAATCCATCATAATTATATGTATATCCCATGCTTCTTGAACCTCCCTCCCACCTCAACCCCCATCATACCCCTCTAAGTTATCACAGAGTACCAGGCTGGACTTCCTGTATCATATAGCAGCTTCCCACCTGCTAGCTGTTTTACACATAGCAGTGAATACATGTCAGTACTACTTTCTCAGTTTGTCCCTTCCTCTCCTTTCCCCACTGTGTCCACAAGTCTGCTCTCTGTATGTGTGTCTCTATTCCTGCCCTGTAAATAGGCTCATCAGCATCATTTTTCTAGATTTCATATACATGTGTTAATATACGATACTTGTTTTTCTGACTTACTTCACTCTGTATTATAGACTCTAAGTCCATCTGCCCTGGTCTAACTGATTCAAATTTATTCCTTTTTATTGCTGAGTAATAGTCCATTGTGTATATGTACCACAACTTCTTTATCCATTCATCTGCTGATGGACATCTAGGTTGCTTCCATGTCCTGGCTATTGTAAATAGTGCTGCAAGGAACACTGGGGTACATGTGTCTTTTTGAATTGTGGTTTTCTCAGGGTATGTGCCCAGTAGTGGGATTGCTGGGACATATGGTAGTTATATTCCTAGTTTTTTAGGGCTTCTCCATACTGTTCTCCACAGTGACTATTCAATTTACATTCCTACCAACAGGGCAAGAGGGTTCCCTTTTCTCCACATCCTCGCCAGCATTTATAGTTTGCAGATTTTTTGATGATTCTGATTAGTGTGAGGTGATATCTCACCATAGCTTCGACTTGCCTTTCTCTAGTAATGAGCAATGTTGGGCGTCTTTTCACATGTTTATTGGCCATCTGTATATCTTCCTTGGAGAAAAGTCTGCTGAGGTCTTTTGCCCATTGTTTGGTTACGTTGTTTGTTATAATATTCATCTCTTTGCTTTTCCTTCTGATCATTTATTACTTTCTGAAATTACCTAGTTGCTGTTTTCTGTTTGTCTTCTCTAGAATATGAGACAAGAATGTTACTTGATTATGTTAACACGTACAAGGTTTGGTATACAGTAAGAGTTCAGTAAACATTTAATGAATGAATGAATATGCAAACCAGTGAAATTCATTGCCTGATGGATAAGATCCAGGAGAGGAGTTAAATGAATAGCATTCATTTTTACAAACAGATAACGACTCAGCTCAGAAATCCAGCAGAGCTAGCCCTACTCGGTTCCTGGCAGGGAGACTCAGATCCGATTTGGAGCAATGACCATTTCCTCCCAGATTTAGGCACTGGATTCACCATGATAAATGGCCCGAGCTCCTCACTGCATTTAATGGCAAACCCTGATCCAAGTGGAACTGCAGCCAGGTGGCCCGTGGGAGCCCTGGAATACAACTTCCAAATAGACCACAAAACCTGGAGAAACCAACAAGCCAACAACATTATGAGATGCATTAACTCATAATCCCCAGGAAGCACACACTTCTGGTGAGGGGAGGGGAGGCTCCCCCTCCACAAGTACTAACAGCCATGGTTAATCCTCATCCAAGGGAAAGACTGGGTGTCCGGAGAATCTTCATCAATGTCAGCCTGGAGGCCTAATGCAGAGAGAGACGGTTGCCCAGAAAGCAGCCGTCTAAGTTTATGGATTGTGTGGGACTGTCCTCCAGTATCTGGGGACCTGTGTAACCCGTACGGCTACCCAACTTAGTTCACCTACTTGTTATTGGTATCCAGAGGAAGGTGGCTATCCCTGCATCTCAAACTCCAGCCTTTGTTCTCAGAGGGACACACAAGGCTCTGTCACTGCCCCTAAAATGAATCGGATGGGGCTCCAGACAACTCAAAATGCCCATTGAGCCAAAGGACTGTTTTTATCCTGCCAAGCGCATCCTCCCCTGAGCGCTGGTTCACCCGCCCATCACCCCCACTGCTCCTTCTGTCTCCTCGCTCTTTCTTTCCCAAGCCTTTGGCAGAGAACCTCCTCTGGGTCTTAGAATAGAGCAGCTATTTTTTGTGCCTCTCTGTCTTAGCAGTGCTGGGGATTCCTCAAGCTCACAAATCTCCCCTCTTGTGACTGCTTCTAAAACCCAGCCCAAGTCTTCTCTTCTCAGCTACTTCTGGAGGGTCAGATTAGTGGCTCTCCAACAGTAATCCATGGACCCATGTCCATTTGTGATAAAATAAATGCATATATACAAGCTAAGGAATAATGCTTTTTATTAAGCTAAATTTTATTTCCTTTAAAGGACTATCATGAGATACATTCTAATTTGAGATCTTTTCTTCAACAAAACTGAGACAGTTGCTATGGATATTTAGTCATTTTTCAGGTGCTCACCTGGCCAAATAAAAAGTCGGTGACCTCAAGCTGAAGACCAAATTGATCTCACAATTTTTATAATGTATACTTTCATCAGAAACAAAGAAGCCCCAAAACATACAGGACACAGGGCATCCCTCCCTATCTGTCCTCTTTCTGCCTGGAGTACCTGGTGCAGAAATGCTCACAGTCACCCTTCCCAGTCCCAGATCCCATAAGTGGCTTCTCTCAGCAATTCTGTCCTCATCAAAGGACATCACTACTACCCTCCTGACCCTGGGCTCTCCAGTTAGAACCTTTGTAGGTAGGTTCAGATGCTTTTGAACTGTGGTGTTGGAGAAGACTCTTGAGAGTCCCTTTGACTACAAGGAGATCCAACCAGTCCATCCCAAAGGACATCAGTCCTGAATATTCATTGGAAGGACTGATGCTCAAGCTGAAACTCCAATACTTTGGCCACCTGATGTGAAGAACTGACTCACTGGAAAAGACCCTGATGCTGGAAAAGATTGAAGGCAGGAGGAAGGGGATGACAGAGGATGAGACAGTTGGATGGCATCACCAACTCAATGGACATGAGTTTGAGTAAACTCCGGGAGATGGTGATGGACAGGGAAGCCTGGCGTGCTGCAGTCCATGGGGTTGCAAAGAGTTGGACACGACTGAGCGACTGAACTGAACTGAGGTTCTCCCTTCATTTAATTGGCCACATTCTTTTTCCTCTGCCTCTTTGGGCTTCACCTCTTGCTTTCCATGTCACTGCCATGCCCCAGGGAGCCAGCATCTCACTCTACAGTTGGAGCAGAGCCTCCACCTGTTTCGGGCCAGCGTGTTTCTCAAATCACCCCAACATGCCATCCACAAGCTAGCATGCTAGTCTTAGTGTGCAAACGCTAGCTTAGTCTAAAAGTCATGGACTAGAGGCCGTGCTCAACAGGACACATATTCGTTGTAAAAGAGAGGATATTATAGTTTTTGGGGGGAGTGGGTGTCAGCATTTGTAGATGTACGTATTAGAAGACTTGATGATGCCGGATTTGTTGACTTGCATGCCAATACTTATCTGGAGCAAGGGAAGGCACCCCCTTCTGGTTTGTCCAGGCCCAGCCACTTCCCGCTGGGTAAACCTGACCCACCCCATTCATGTCACCTGCCACTTGTCTGAAGGCACTCTTATTGCAGCCCCTACACGAGTCCCATCACCCTTGTTTTCAAGGAATTGAAGCTCATACATTCTGCATAAAACTGAAGGACAACTATTAAGAGAAAAGAGGGCAGTTAAGTTCCTTCAGTGCTTTAGTAAACCAGGAATAGCCCCCCGCCTCGGTTTCCCTGTCGGCAGAATGGGTGGAATGGGGCTCTGACCCTTGTCTCTGGAGTCAGAAGAGACATAATGAAGAAATGCATTTTTGTTTTAATGCTTTGAGTTCCTTGGAGAGCAGGTAACATCAGAATTCAAGGTGTTATTATTAGAGAGTAAGAAATTTTGTTCTATGCTAATTAAACTCACACCTTACCACTTTACACACAGGGAAGAGGCAGCGTGACAGTATGACATGCTACCGAGCAGGAAGAGTTCTGCCTGTGAGAGCAAGACAGGCTGACTCCGCCGCGTGCCCGCCGTGATATGCGTGTAAATCTGCCTCCCGCTCTCCCCACTTCGCATCCAGCCCAGACCCCCGACATTTGCGGGAGAGGCTGATGGAGCGCTCTGCTCCGCACGGAGCATTGACTGTTCCCTGCGCCTGTTAAGAAGTTGTCAGGCTGAGGTCAGGCAGGTGAAGATTTAGGAAGGCAGCCCACAAAGTTTCCCCGCCACTGGGTTGCCACCACTTACAGAAACGCCCGCAGGACGCAAGCGAGAAAACAGATCTTTCTTTCGTGATGGCTTTAGCACTCCTCTGGGGATTCAGACGTGGTGTTCCTCCACCACCAGGAGGCTGCGACAGGACTGAGTGCGAGGATGCAGAGGACCCACGGAGGGAGCTTGGGCGCCCGCGCTATTGATCCGGTGGCCCTGGCGGTAAGGGCCAATTGAGGGAGAAACACCATTTTCCCCCTGCTTTTTGCAGGGCCAAAGAAGAGACTATCCATGGAAGGTAATGGAGCTGTCACTGAGGAGAGAGAAGTGGAAATTCACGGTTCTCTTGTGAGGCAAAGACATCTGTGTTATTGCACCCTAAGCCAATAGTTTTTAAAACAAAGTCATAAAACAAGCTACTGTATATAAGAGAGGTAGAAGCTACGCAGGGCTCCCCTCACACTGTGTGGGCTTCTGAAAAGAAACAAACTTTAAAAAAAGGGGTGGGGGCAAGATGGTGGGTGTACAGGGCACAACCCTGGGGTGGAGGTTGGAGCTGAGCAGCTGGGTCCTTCCGGGCTGTTGCTCCCTGCCAGAAGGAGCGGCCCGTTCGCAAGGCCAGGGAGCAAGACTCAGCCATGACGGAGGGAAGGTAGGAGGTGGCCGGGACAATGAGCAAACAGGAAAGATGCACGGCCCCGTGTGACCACCACCACCACAAGCCCAGGAGAGGCTGCTGCCAGACAGGAATGTCCCTGGAGATGTGACTCCCGCGTGCACCCGTGCTGAGCACCAGCGTCCACCTCTAGCTTTCACAAACATCTACCTGGTCAATTTCCAAACTGCTGTCCTCATTTGCAAGTGAAGAAATGACAGCTTGGAGGGATCCCTTGATTTGCCAATGTCGTAGTGTGGGTCTTCTGACCTCAAATTGAGTGTCTTTTTTTTTCTTTCTTTCTTTTTAATAACACCTTCTTTTTCCATCTTCTCTATCAAGAGAGATCTGTCTGCCTATCACTGAAGCCCATCCCCCTGCAGGGCACCAGATGTACTGATCCCACGGATAACCACGTGAGACACTGACGCACGTTGTCTGTGGGCACAGCCTGCTGAGATCTTATCTCCAGCCTGGTGGCTTGACTAGGAAGATATCAGCAAATGGATCAGCCATCCAGATGGTGAGTTGTCCTTGGGGTTTGTTTCTAAGGGGTATGGTTTGGGCCTTATGACCACAGAATTCAGAGTTGGAAAGAGCTTCTGTTCACGATCTGCCCTTGATGCCCTGAGAGGTGACAATCCAGGCCTGGTGTACTAGAGGGGTCTGCCTTCACAGACCCTGTGAAGGGCACTGGCCACCCTTTTGTACCAGGTAATCCCACCTGGTGGCCTGGGTCTGGATAAAGATCAAAAGTCCAACAATCCGTCGACTGGCCTGTGACCTCTAACCCAGCATCAAAAGATAAGCTGAGCCAATATATTCTGAGGAACGGGAGAGTAAGAAACATGTTGTTGGGTTGGGGCAGGGACTGCCCATTGGCAGGCTGGTTTTAGGGATTAGGTCTGGTTAAAGCCAGAGCCATAGTGACATGCTGGAAACTCTTGCAAGCTGAAGTTCTGAAGAGCAGAAGCTTTGAGAAGGGAAAGAAGACAGCGGGAGGCAGAGTACAGAAGACCAGTGAAAAGCAGCTGACTCAGGTCAGAGGGGAGTCCCCATGGTCTCTAGGGTGGTCTGACTCCAGCTCCAGTCTGTGGGAGTGGGCCCAGGGTATTTGCCCAGGTTGTGCACTTCATAGACAATAACGTGGGCTCTTCCACTGGTGGTGGCACCAAGGGACCCCTGCCTGATTTCCGGTACCCGAGTTACACACTGGAGGGTTGTGCTGAGCCCCACCTCTGCCTCAACATGGGTGACTTTTGGTCTGGCCTCTCTTAGGACTTAGTGTTCCCCATCTGTGAAATGGAATAGCAACGCCAATTCTACCAACTTCAGTGTGGTTGTGAAGAAAAGAGGAGACTGCAGATGAGAAAAGGCTTGCAAAACAAAATGTTTTAAACATGCAAATATAAGAGCGTCCTTTCTCTGACATCATCTGTGATGATGGTTCAGACAGGAAATGAATGGAATGAGTCTCCTGGGACCAGGGTGGCACAGCTCATGGGCAACAAGCTTTTTTTCCGTCAGAAGGACAAGTGGTACCATAGACACTGTGCCCACCCGTTCCCCAGGGTACCGGCTCTCAGTTGCTCCTTCTCTGGAGAACTGCTCTTTGCCATGGGAGCTACCCCTCAAGAAGCTATGCCCTGATTCTTATCACCACGGCAACCACAATCAATGATTGACTGATATAAAAGGCATTGGCTTCCAGTTATGGTTTATGCGCCAGAACACTCTCCCCCTGAATTCAAGACTAGAATGTCCCTGAGACCCCGTGTTGCTGGAATCTTTCTCCTGCTGTATTCTATTCATTCCATCTCCTATAAATCTCAACTCAGGATGCTCTCGCAGGAACCGTTTTCACAGGAGACCTTTCTGGCTCAGGTCTGTGTCTGGAGAGCCTAGCCCAGAGCCACAGTGGGCTGGGAACTGAGTGTCTGAATCAAATCCTCACACAGTGAACTTGCAGCTCAGCCACCATACAGGCCTCCAGGGTAGGAGCAGGAAATAGACTCTGGGCCCTAGATTTTTAGGCAGGAGGCTTATTCAAGATTGTGCTTGGCATCAACCAGTACTTCAGGGAGGAAAGCAGGACTGGGCAGAGGGTGAAGTTGAACTGGAAGGCAGTTATGCCCAAGCCTTGGCTAACCCCACAGGGAGCTCAGGAACTGGAATGGGCCTTCGGAATTGCCTACCTGATACCCACCTGACTTGTCACTGGACATGGGCATCCCCCAGGGCTGCCATATGACCTCGAGGAGGCAACTTTCCTCAGAAGAGAGTAATTTTTGTAGAGGAATTCAGCAGAGAGTTGTCTACTATCAACATTCCCAGAAACCGGGGGAAAGGTCCTTTGATCCCCAAGGATCTTTGTGCATATCCCCCAAGTCCTCCCACCCTGGGGTGAGCACAGCCCTCCCCCAGAGTCAGAAGCTGCCAAGTATAAAGGATTCAGAGGCTTTTAAAGAGTCGTTTTAGCGCATAACTCGGTACCTGCTGCTGCGCAGGTGGATCAGGCATGGAGTCTTCATGTGGAAAGGCTGCCACACAGGATGGGGGCTGGCAGCGTGGGACCAATACCTTGGCCACACTAGTTGTAAGTCTTCAGAAGTGCAGCCCCCACTTCAGCTCTGTGAACCCACCTGCCTGCAGAGATTCAGAAGGGATGTCAAGGAGTGAGCGATGGCTCTCCCTCAGCTCCACTGAAGAAGACATTTTTTCCCGGTATTTTCCTCGGTATTCATGTGCAGGATCTTTTCCTCTACACTCTTGCAAAGGGTATTCTGAATGAGTGTGAGAAGAAAAAATAAAAGGAATCTTTGTAATGTATATTAGTAACATTTAATTAGCCTTGGATTGCTTATTAAGTGATGATTATTCCTATTATGTCTGTCACAGATGAACGACTACATACTGTCTATGGTTTATGGACCTAAAGTTCTCTGCTGAGTGTCACAAATTCCCATTATGTCCCCAGCACTGGACTTTGCATTTGGAGTTTGGGCAGAGGTGAATGGCCCCCGCCACACAGGTAGATATTTCCCCATTGACCTGGCCATGGAGTAGGGTGGGACCAGCCTTACTTCTGGTAAGAACAGAGGACTCATTAAGTGACACATTCGTGATGGGGTGTCCTGACTGGTGGGAGGGATTGAAGCCACGGAAACTAACAACACCTCCGGGGCATCATCCTTCAGGGCGTCATCTTCTGCAGTGAGTGCCATCAATCTGGGTCTTGTGGATGTCCCACTAGAAGGCCCTTAGAGATCGCAGTATTCAATTTTTTTTTTTTTTTTTTTTTTACTGCTAGGAAAACAGACTTCAGAGAGGAAGTGAATGTGGTCACAGACCAGGACTGCGACCCTGAAACTCCCCTGTGTGCAGGAAGCAAGCTCTACATTTGGAGCCAGGGAAGATCCTTCTACTCAAATGTCTTCAGGTCTCTGTCTGTCTTCATGCCTTTCCCCATTGATGTCCTTGGTATATAAGCTAAAGAACTTAGAAATATCTTGACAGCCCTTTGTGCCAGGTTAAGACCTCCCCACTTCATCACTACCTCAAAGGTCAAGATGGTATGTGGATAAGCGGGCACTGTATTCCTCAAGTCTTATGAAGCCTGAAATCCCATCTTTTTTTTTTTCTACTGAATTCATCATGTTGTTCAGTTCCTAAGTTATGTTTGACTCTTTGCAACCCCATGGACTGCAGCACACCAGGCTTCCCTGTCCTTCACTATCTCCTGGAGTTTGCTCAGATTCATATCCATTGAGTCAGTGATGCCATCTAACCATCTCATCCTCTGCCACATCCTTCTTCTTTTACCTTCAATCTCTCTCAGCGTCAGGGTCTGTTCCAAAGAGTCGGCTTTTCATTATGCCCTTTTCCACATGAATACCACCTCTACATAAACCACTAACTCTTTAGCATAAATGAGTTTTCCAGTTCCCTTCATATGTGTTTAAAGCACTACGGCCTATGAAGGTCAGACACTGTTTAGGGAGTGGGATCTCAAGACTGTCCTGGAGCAGCACCTGGTCTTGAGAGAAGACTTGCACACCACTAAGGAGGGAAGAAAGCAGGCAAAGAGATGGTGGGGAATGAGTGTCTCCAGAGGATATGGCCAAGGATGAGGAGGAAGGCAGCTGGAGGCTGTAGAAGATCTGTTTCTACCGGTGTCACTGTTTTGTACACCTGAAACAGAGCTGCACGGCAGCTGAAAACCAAGTAAATCTGCAAATGAAATGTAAACAGAAAACTCAATAATTTTAAATCAAAAATATTAAAAACCAGCCGAACACGACTCAACAACATGAATTTAGCATGGATGGTGGTCCTGCTCCAAAGCATAAAGCTATTCGTGGTGTCCAGTGGCACCGAGTGTTGTGTATTGAACTTCCTTTCGATCACCATCCTTAACTTCATCTCACCCAAGCATCGCCTCCTCAGCACAGGAGACAGATGGTGGAGGATGGTGGATTCAAGAGCCCAACAGTCTGGGGCTAAGTCCTCCTCCTGTTGTTTCTGCCGTGTGAGGTTGGGCAGGTGGCTTCACCTCTCTGTGCTTTAATGTCCCTCTCTGTCATCAGAATGGTGACTGCCCCACATGATTGTTGTAGCATGTTAATATATGTAAAATATTTAGAACAGTGCCTGGCATGATGTTAGCACTGTATGATATTAACAAACATAATCTTAGGTTGATGTGGCTCTTTCTAAATCACTTGTGCACATTTATTCATGATTCACATGTGAATGTATTCAGGAAGTTTGGTTGGGTTAAAAAAATTAAGATGAAAACATACTCTGTGAATCACTTTGTAACTAGTTTTTACTCGAAATAGCCCTTGAGCTTCAATGATTCCTCCCCTGGACATCCCCTACATACAGGACCTAAGCCACATATAGAAACCCTCTGCGCTAGGAGGAACCATGTTGCCAGTTCAGCCTCTGCTCTGTTGGTCTGCCTTCATCCAGCCTTCGGAGGGTGAGGCTACAGAGTTTCTATATGCTGATTCCATCCTGCTTGCCACCAGGCACCCATTACATCATCAAATGGCCCTGGTGCCACAGGCACTGAACTTTCCCAAGCTGAGGTTCATTTCAAGTGCACTAAGGCACAGAACAGTTTGGAGTAAATTTAGCCCATCCCTGTATGCATGTGGATGTATATACACTCGCATGCCCAGAATCACATTAGAACTGCTCTGGCCCCTGCATCAGGGCACGTGGGCTGCATATGTGGGAGCAGAGTCACCTGTAGTGGCGACCGCTCTTTTTTTTAATATATACAAAAATACTGCCATCCTCTCTGCCACGTCATTCCTCTTGCCGTCAGCTCCTCACCTTACCTGATGATGTAACACGTCCACAGACAAAATATTTAGCGGATGGCAAAGACTGAAGAGTGACGAGATCTCGAACAGAGCCGCCGGCCAGCAGCTCAGTTTCTGCTTCAGAGATGATGGAGCAGAAAGGATGGCCGCCAGCATTTGACTCCGCTTAGCTGCTTCTCATTAACGAGCTCTCTAGTGGAAGTCTTTGCAGCAACTCTCTGGCTCCCAGGCTTTGTCATCCCACCCACGGCAACCTCTGTTAGTCAATAATAACAGCTTATTTAAAAATAGCAGCATCAACTTGTTTGCACTGTTATCATTGGTACCTGGCTTCTGTCCCCGGAAGACTTGGGAGAGGTGTGAGACCTGCTTCCTCCCAGAGCCTCTCTTCTCTGAACCTACTTCCAGATCTGGGGAAAGACAGGCACGTCTTTAGCAAACACTCACAGTGTAATCGCCAGGCAGTTATAGTCGACAACAGTAAAATACAGCAGTTGGCGGCACGGTGGGTTCATTAGTCAATAAAGCATTGCCGTGCGTTTTATTGAATTGTAACCCTATTTTGACCTGATGCGGACCTTCTGGAGCTCCCACCTCCATATAAATCTGAGTGATTCATTTAGCATTCAAAGTCGGGTAAAAGGAGGATTTGGTCCAATTCCAATGTAACCTTGCTCCATTAGCTATCTCTATTATTGTCTGCCTTTGCCCCCCTCTTGTCAGTGGGGACATTTTGATAAGAGCTCATATCAGAAATAAATCAGGGAGTGAATGGCAGGATGTACATGAAACAGCTTTTCTATTGGCCACCTAAATATTTATATGTAAGCTGATTCTGCTCCCTGGATGCCCCCCAAAGGGCCCAAACCTGGTGAGGAAGTCAAGTGAGCAATCTCCCAGCTGCCCTATACCAACTGGCAAATTTATAGAAGTGCTTCACTTTTCTAACATTTGATTCAAAATAAATTTGACATGATCTAATTCATGTTAGAACACTGTGAAAAGCATTTTATTGTTGAGGTTGTGTATTTAGGGACTGAAATTTAGCCCTATCACTAATATTTCCACCCCAAAGTCAGATGAATATAAAAAATAAAAATAGCAATAGGGTGTAAGTCAATTTTATCCATACCAAATGTTTGAAATATCATAAATAATTTGCTATTTTGAAAAATCATATCCTGTTTGTAAGCAGCGTTCTCATTTGGGTTGGGTCTGTGATAATCTAAACAAGAAGGTGAATCTAAAAATTGTAAGAATGAGAAAAAATACTGATCAAATATTATGAAAATATGGATACTGATGAAAAACATCCCTTTTGCTTTTAGGAAATGTTATTTTTGAAGTGTAGGAAATATGAAACTTATTATCAAGATCCTGGGTCCATGATTTACTAATTTAAAAGACAACTGTTAGAAAAAAGAGGGAAAATACAAAAATTTATGGTCTACCCAAGAGAGAATAAGACAGGAAGAATGAAGAATTTAAAAAACTCAGCGTCAGGTACACCCTTTGACCTGACTGGCTGAGTAGGATGAAGTTGAGCCTTTTTTTTCACCCATTCCTGGTTGGAGAGCCCCAGAGCACCTGGTTATTTCCAGGATTTTGACACAGAGCCCCAACAACCGCATTCTGGGATGTGGTTTGGCTTTTTGACTAATCACGTGTCTGCTTCCTCTGAGTGGCCTTTCAGGCCAGTGCTCCTGTTCCGAAGCAGCCACAGCAGCATCCCTGGGAAGCACCAGCTAAGGGCACCCTTGCTGCACTGTTTGTTTCAGATGGTCCTCCTGTTCTCCAGGCAGCTGACACTTCTGCAAAGTGACTTAGGAGCACACGTGGGCAAGGAACAGAAGAGATTTTTTTTCTAGCCAGTGACTGCCGAGAGAAAGTGCGTTTCAGTAGCGGCAGAGTGGAGCAGGTTCTCAAGAGGAAGACTGGCAGGGTAAAGCTATGGGTTTTAAGAGGTCCAAACAAAGTTGGCATGGCCATGCAGACCAGAGCCACCTGGATACAAGAAGTGCGAACTTGACTGCAGTTTCCAGTGTCAGTTCCCAGAAAGGGGTGTCTGTTGCCCTGCCAGTCAGACCCCAAGAAGCAAACCCTGTGTGCAGGCAGCAGTTATCTTAGCCTCTTTCTCTCTCCTTCTGCCACATGCAGCCCTGATGCCCATAACTAAAAAAAGCAAGTTCATAATTTAATTTGAGGGGATCGGTTGGCAAATGCTCATTAAACAATTGGGTCTCTGCAAACGCTATCTTTAGATTTTTTTTAATTGACCTATTATTTTGCTTGCTCTGGCTGCCAGAACCCCCACCGCACACAAGGAGATGCTTGCTACCTGGACTTTCTTTGATGAATAGTTTTAATTAAAAAATTCTGTACCATAAGTATTTTAATGTTACAAACATACCAAAGGTATGCAGTCATAAATTTAAAAACACATTTAAATTAATCTATAAATATGCCACAAAATTGACAGGGCATATTTAAACAGGGGGATGTGGCATAGATAGCTAATGATGACAATTAAGAATTGTGTAAAATAAATGAAAATCAATACTCAGAACAGTTCGGGAAAAATGGGAAAAAGAGAGGAAGTAAAATAACACGTAGTTTGTCTATTAGGGGAAAAATTAGTAGTGGCTTGTATTCTGAAATGCCCGCTGCAGTAAAGGAAGGGTAGCTGATAGCATTCGTTTTTCATTGTCATGGATCATAAAAACTCCCACATCCCTGCTGGGGTGACTGGAGGGACCTGCTTGGACTAGCTGACCTGGAAGGAAGATGGCTTTGTTTTCATTTTCTAAACAACATCCAAACCTTGCCAGTTATACATCTGAAAGGAAACTATCAAAGGTTCCTAGATGCTGACATGTGGACATATTTTTTGCACAATTATTGATTTGTTTTCTGCATTTTAAGCTCCATGACAAGTTGTGGGGGTGTTTATATCCTAGGAGGCAAGAGGCTTCTGGGGCCAAGTTGACCAGCTATGACCAGCTTATGCTGTGGGCACCTCACTGGGCAAAGCCGACTCAGGGCCTCTGTGAGCATCCCTCTACAGAGCATCATCTGCAAAGACATGTGTGTGTGCTGCTCCCACTAATTCACCGAGCGCTCGGCTCAGCCCAACCAGGAGCTATGCGCTAACCTTCATTACTACATTCATATTAAAAGACAACTCTGCGTCTTTCAATCATGTATTTCCCTCTAATTAAGGCATATTCACTTTTTTCCCCTAATTAGGTATTCTTTGTTGCATAATGTTTGCTCTAATCTTTTGGAATCTTTCTCAATATCCAGTCATTACAGGCTCCCCTCGAATTCAACCAAAGCATGTTATTTTTTCTGCTAATTATATCCTCATTTACAGATTGGCGCCTCTTCTGATTGGCTCGGTGCACCAGTTGCTATGACTTCATTAGTTGCGTCTCCTGACCCTGTTATTTCTTGTGACAGGACTTGCTCCTTGTGTCCTGTGGCTCCAGATCCCAGGGTCACTTCTCACCAGGGCTGAAATAGTGTCAAACACACAGAGGTTTAGAGGGTGGACACCACTGCTGCAGTCACTAATTACTACACACAGCCACCGTACAAATTACCAACGCTGCTGGGCCATCCCTTCTTCTTTTTTTTTTTCTTTCTTTTTTAAATGACTGTTTTAAAGGTGTCATTAACAGGTTAGTTTCATTTTTAAAAACCTTGCTGATTTTTTAAAAAGCTAAGCATGTCTGTCTCCCTGCTATGGTTCCCAAAGAAAGCATCTTTCAAGTACCAAACCTCACAATCTTCAGTTTTGTATGGGGCTGCCACTGTGCCACTGTGTGAGTGGGGAATTTGGGTTTCAACTCAATTATTGTCAATCTCAAAAAATTCTGAATTTTAAAATGACAAAAGTGATGATAGTAGAATTCTCTCATTCCAGGCAGACACACGTAACCAAAAAAGAAAAACAACCAAATTAAAACAAAATTATATAAAACTACAACATACTAACATAAATTGCTGTTGTTATAGAAAATAGCAAGATGAAGCCCTCTGGGCAGCCAAATTTTTTTTTTAAAAAGAGTTTAATGGATTAGATAATATATATATAAAGAGATAATTAAAATGAATGAATTACATTTGCATACCAATGCTATCATTTTAATAAGCAGAGTAGAGAAATGGAATGTGAAAATTGGGGGATTCCCAGGGCAGACAATATGTTGTGATCCCCACTTTTAAATTCTAGGCCATCGGAATAACCCAGTTTCCTGGAATCAGAGACCCAGGAAGAATCAAGCCTGCAGAGTTTAAATGCAAGTTAGTTAATATGAAAAATGCTGTATCTAGTTGTTTGCAAAATTACTTTTGTTGATTAAAAGGCTCTTCAGAACTTCCGGCTGGTGAAAGGGTTTTAAATTGTCTAATGCTGATTGTGATTGCTATGCAGAAAAAAGGCAGTGCAAAGCAAACCATTATATCACTGAATCTTTGTTAAGCAGGCCTTGAAAGTGTCTGACAGCATAATTAATCTTGTGATATGAACAAAGAAACCAACTCAATAGTATTGAAGATGCTTATTAAAAATACTAAATACCTTTTTCCACTTAAAAACCTTTTGAAACAGTGTGGGAAGTGGCATTACCTTTTTGTTTTTGCAGCATTTTCAAGTAAAATTGATACTCAGGTCTACAGCGCAGCAGCAAAACTGTGAAGTGGACAACAATAAGAATTAGTTAAAAAAAAAAATCATGATTCCCGACCAAGGATGCTGGCTGGCTCACCAACCTGGCAGCTGCAGGTTCAGACAACGCCCCCTGGCAGCAAGGCCACTAGCCAAAGAAGTTGAAGCAGAATGAATGGTTGACAAATCCTCCTTTGATAACAAAAACCTACCAAGCCTGCTGCCTTCCCTTGCTCCCTTTTCTCTTGGGGATCTCAAATGAAGGCTCTGCATACAACCGTTTACAATTCCAAAGAGCTTTAGAGGCACAAGACATATTTGGATTATTGGGTGTTCTTTTTTGTTAAGGCAGAGTTTGGGGTCCAGTTATCAGGGTTTCCTGGGTCTCCTAGGGAACGCTGTCATGTCTACATCCTGGGGAAATGACCGAAGAAGACCCCAAGGGGCCACCAGCAACATTTCTAACCTGTGCGGGTGAGACAATGGTGCAGTCGCTGCATGCAGGTGGGGCAACTGTGGGGGAGGGGCAAGGGCTATGGTGAGCAGGGAGTTGGTGAGAGAGCTTCCTTCTATTGGCTGGACTTTTTTTACCTGGGATGGTAACTATAGAGACCACTGATACGTGACACTTTGCAGTCAACAATTTCAGTGTAACTAAACTTCACGTAATTTCAGTGCATGTACCAATAAGCATGTATTGAGCTCACACATCTGTGGAATGACCAGTTGGAGGTGTTGGCTGATCTTGACTGGGCAGCTCCATTAACTTTGGATGGAATGGCTCTGCATTCCCACATCTGCAAGTAAGATGGACTCAGCTGACCTGGATGGACCTAACTGAGGCAACTCGGTTCCCTGAGTCCCTCATCCTTATTGGTCCAAGCATGTTCTTCTTATGGTAATGGCGGAAGTGCACAGCAGCAAGCCTGGGAGGGCCTCTAGGCCTAGGTTTGTAGCTAGGAGCTAATGCCATGAAGTGCTCAGAAATAGTCACAGAAACAAAAAGCTTTGCAAAAGGGGTTAGGGAAGGGACTGAAAGAGACACATTAATGTGTTCATATTTAGCATACTTACATTCTGCCCTTTTAGGATAAAGAAAGTGTTAATATCTAGTTATAGCTTAAACTCTTTTGCAAACTAAGAATGAAAAGCATTTTTTTTTTTGTTAGTATTAAGGCATATAAATTGGAATGAACTATTAGTGTTCCATGATGCTGGCAATCAGAAGAGAGATCGGTGAGAAGAAGACTATAGATTGAAAGGGGATGGTTTAAACCATAATCATTTGTGCTTGATATGTTCATCTACCAAACAAAACACATAAAAAGAAAAATCCATAATCAACAGAATTAATAAGAAAGTTCAGCAAGATAGCTGGATAGACCACCAAACTACAAAAATCAATAGTATTTCATTTTACCAGCTATAATCATCCAGGAAAAATAATTTGAAAAGTAAAATATCACTCACAGTATCCACAACACATAAAGTTTACAGAAATAATACTTTAAAAGCTCTGATGATAAATTTATATTATAAACATGGTCATATTCTAAGCATGCCAATTCTCTTGTACTTAAATTTAATTCAATCTAAATATAAATTCCAGTGGGAATTTTGAGAAAATTTACGTATTTGTTCTAAAATTTAAATTTGTTTAAAAATTACTCTAAAATTCCGTGAAAGATATAAAAAAGCTAATTCAATAATCAAATGGAGACTAAAGACTTAAGAATTGTTATACCAAAAGTAGAGTCATATTACAAAGTCATACCAGTGTAAACAGTGTGGTATGGGCAAAGAGTACATAGACCGGTGAACAGATAGTATCAGAGATCTAGAGAGAGGCTGAATTCATTAGTAGGTATTCTTGAGAAAAGTAGATCACTCCATAGAGAAATATAAAAGAAGATTTCTACTTAATATCACATTCAAGTGGACTCTAAGTGGATTGAAAAATGAAAAGGTAAGGTGTAAATATGAACGGTAAACATAAACAATTATTAGAAGAAAACATTGCTGTGACGTAGGGAGAAGGTATTTTCTAAACAGAATTTTAAAAACTCAAAAGATAGGCAACAATATCTGCCAGATTTACTCACTTCAAAATTGAAGGCTTTTGGAGGACATATCAGATAAGTTAATAAACCAAGGACAGAATGGGAGATTTTGCAATATTTTAAATTGAAAAAGGATGAGTACCTAGATAGTAACCCCAAGAGAAAATGGTCAAATTCTATGTTAAGGCAATTTACAGAAGAGGAATCTCTAAAAGCTGATAAGTATAAAAGGAGAAGCTGAACATCATTAGTAATCAGAGATATGCAGAAAAAAAATTTTTTTAAGATAGCTTTTTATACCTTTACAAAAATTGGACTGCTAGAAAATCCCCAGTGTTTGTAGGGATGAAGGATTATAAGACATGCTCTGCTTAGCACTATTAAACACACACACTGCCCACAGGTCCCTGGCAAATAGATGTTGAATGAGCAGTGCATGCTGGGAATTTCCTGGAGAGCATGCTCAGGATCAGTGTCTCAAGGAGTGAAATTGAGAAGAGAAGTTGAATTGAAATGTAGTCACCACAAAATCTCACCTGTCACATTATTTTACAGGGAGGTCCAGAGCTAGAGGGCCCTGGATCTTGTATAAAGCAGCTCTGTAAGTCCCCTGGGAAGGACTCAGAGAAGAGGGCAGCCAACCCTCCTAGCAGTTGGGATTTCGTCGGTTCTGAATAGGCAATCTGGGTGACCTACTCTAGCAAACACTGTACCCTATGATCCAGGAATCCTAGCACTGGACCCACTTTGCAAATAATACATGGATATTAGTCACAACATTAAATGTAGAAGCAGCAGTTGGGAGCCTGTATGTCTAGCCCTGAGAAGATCAGTAAAATGTAGAGATGTGAAGTAATTCTGAGCAATGGATTACTATGCACACATAGCAATATGGATCTTAACATCTGTATAAATTAAAATACATGCACACTGCTAACAGTATGCGCTTGCCAAGAATGGAGACTAAAGAACAGATAACAGCGGTTATCTATGGGGATGGGGTTAAAAGAGAATAAATAAATAGACAAATCAAAAGATGGGTTTTGCATAGATGGATGGTGGAAATATGTTGCAAATTGAGGATTACAATGATCCCAACCCTCTGCTCCACAGTCCCAGAAGAAAAAATGTCGGTGTAGGGACAGAAATCTCTTAGCATTATTTAGGTCAACCCTTAGACCATTCCACGTGCTTTCTTACACATCTAGTCCACATAAGGCCTTTATGGACTTATGGTCCAGCTGGTATATCTATTTTCCAGGAAAACAGGACTAGAGATTGTTTTGCAGATGTTTTGAACTTAGGTTTTCATACTTGAGTCTAACTGAAGGTTTACGGAGTGCATGAAGAAAGAAGTTGAAGTTCTTCACACTTTTGGAGTTCATTTGAAGAGAATAAATTCAAGCATGGGCTTGGGAAAGATGTTGCCAGTGGAAAGTAGGCATGGAGAGAATCAGGAGTTTGAAGAGGCAGTGGCTCCAGCAGGGAAGGAAGGCATTCCTGGAGCTAATGCAGTGAAAAGTGCAGTCTTACAATGAGGAAGAGAAACAACGTTCAAGAGATGCTCAAGTATTTTTAAACTGTGAAACTGCCAAAGAGAATTTGAGGCAGAATTTTGAGTCCACATGGAGAAAGATTTTTTATAGAAAAATCCAGTTTCTAGGATATTCTTATCACAGGGTTGGGAAGCAGGAAATAAATTCAGAACAATGGCTCTGTGGAACTCTTAATGCCAGGAGAGTCTAGCCTCCCATCTCAACGTCTGGACTCTTGAAAGTAAGAAAGTATATACAAGGAGATGCGTGAGTGAGGAGTCTGGGCTCTAGTACTGATGGGCACGGCCGTGTTATTTTATTTTATTTTATTTTTCTGATGAGTCCTGTCCCTGTTTAGATGTCAGCTTGCCCATCTGTAAGGGAAAAGTTTAACTTTTTTCTCTTTTTTCTGGACTTGATAGAAGAGAGTGATGTAAGAAAACGTTGACAAAATCTCTGCTCCTGCTGTCAGGGAGATGGAGCAAAACAGCCAAGCCATATCATATGAGCAACTAGTGGGGTTCTTTGCTGAAGAGGAGGAGAAAGGGGAAGAGGTGGGTAAGGGGAGGAAGAGAAGGAGGAAGAGGAGAAAGAAAGGAATGGAACTGGGAAGTGATGTAGGAGGATAAAAAGAAGGAAAAAGAAAAATAATAATTTAAGTAGAGTGTCTGATAGCGTTTGTCATCCCCTCAGTTTGATGTAGTGTGAGCATTCACTTCTGTAGTATAGGTCTAGTGTTTTAAAATAAAGAAAAACTTATGTACTTAAAACCATTGGAACTTTTCTGATGGTCCAGTGGTTAAGAATCTGCCTTGTAATGCAGGGGACGGGGTTTCCATCCCTGGCTGGGGAACTAATATCCCATGTGCAGCGGGACAACCAAGCTGCTCACCACAATTACAGAGTCCCCAACAATCGCTCAGTTGTGTCTGACTTCTTTGCGACCCTATGGACTGTAGCCTACCAGGCTTCTCCATCCATGGGATTATCCAGGCACGAATACTGGAGTGAGTTGCCATTGCCTTCTCCAGGGGATCTTCCCAACCCAGGGATTAAACCCGGGTCACCCGTACTGCAGGCAGACTTTACTGTCTGAGTCACTAGGGAAGCCCCAACAAAGACCTAGTGAAGCCCCTCCCACCAAAAAAAAAAAAAATCTTCTATGATCTCAGTGCAATCCAGCTATATAATTCACTGCTCTACTTACATAGTAACAATTTATTCCAACACTGGTGAAAACAAATGACCCTCTTGGACTTACTGAAAGTTGACATATTTGTACATGGACATACACCTAAAAAATTTAAGGGATTTTTAAAGTTTTTTTGGGGGGATATTTTGGATTACACATTTTTCTTTTTACTTACATGCGTTATTGAGCACATGGTATTATAAGTGTCCCAACGTCTGATGTCCCTTCCTATATCTGAGCTCTTTCTCACGTTTATGAGACAGAGCCTGCCTGCCTCCATAGAGGTTGAAATGGCAACATATTTTTCTCATTTGTTTTGCAGATAGGAACAAAGGACATGAATCTGTGGGTTAACCCTTCATGAAACAATGAAGTGGGGACTGTGGGTAATCATTCTAGAGAGACGGTGGCACTGTGTCCACATCTTATTTCCTGAAGCACCCATAGCATAATGACCACATGAGGGATGAATGTGTAGGGTCTGTGGTATTGGCGGTATTGGCCAGAAGATTAGGCTCAGCAGTACTGACCACATGGCTTCTGTGGAGTGATCGGGCATCTTTTCCAGTCCCACGATCCCTTTCTACAGGCCTGCTGGATATAAAGATTTCTCAAAATCCTTCTAGTAATTTTTCTTGGTCTCGAATTAGTTTGATTTTACTTCTAACTCTTAGAGCTAAGAATCTTGATGGGAACATTAGAACTTAACTCCCATGTAAGATGCAATTCTGCTCCTTTAATGCCTGGCTTAATTCACCAATGAAGCCATCTGGACTTGTAGTTTTCATTGTGAGAAGTTACTTAATTCCATTTGTTGTTGGGTGGTGGTGGTGGTTCATACACGACTCCAGGTGGTTCATGTATGACTCCAGGATATATTCCTAATATAATAGGATATAATATATAAACACAGTCACATTTAAAAAATCACTTAGCATATTATCTATCTTGGTAAATGTTCTAGGTGAAATTTTTAAAATTGCATTTTGCTGTTACTGGGTAAAGTATTCAATAAATGTGAATTAACTCTTATTGATTGACATAGTTACTATATATTTCTGTATCTTTACAGATTTTAAACTTGTTCTACCAATTACTAGAGAGGAGTGTTGAAATCTTCAACTGTATTTTGTATTTGTCTTTTTTCCTTTTAATTCAATAATTATTTGCTTTATGCCCTTCAAAGATATAGTTTTAGGTACATACAAGTTTGCTTGTTGTGTTTTTGGAAGATTCTAAGTATTGTATCTTAAGAAATATCTTTGTCTCTAATATTCTAATATTTCTTGCACTGAAGTCTTCTTTGTCTATTAGTTTAGTCCTGTGTGACTCTACTTACATAATTAATTTTGTATCATATGCATTTTTCTATCTCTTTTTTGTAAGCTATTTGTGCCTTATTTTTAAAATAGGTTTCTTATAGGTAGATATTAATCTTTGATATTCAGCAACAAAGAAGAAAATTCCAAGGAATTCTTGGGAATTTCTTAAGTAATCCCATATTTTTCGTCTCACTGTTTTGTTTTGCTGAAGTACATATTTACACATAAATTTTTCAGTAACATGTAAAATAATCTCCATCTGAAAAGGAAATATTAACACAAAATAAATGCCATATAAAATTTATAAATTTGAAAAAGAAAATAATACCATGAAATTTAAAAGCTATCATTCTTTAAAATTTTTCATTCAGATATATTTAAAGAATTAATAGAATATTATTTAAGTTTACAGTATTGATGAGGGTAAAAGAGGAGAGTAAAAATGCTGGCTTGAAACTCAACCTTAAAAAAAGCTAAGATCATGGTATGGCATGCAGTCCCATCACTTCATGGCAAATAGAAAGGGAAAAAGTGGAAGCACTGGGTTTATTTTCTTGGGCTCCAAACTCACTGTGGACTGTGACTGCAGCCGTGGAATTAAAACACACTTGTTCCTTGGAAAGAAAGCTATGATAAACCCAGTGCATGCCTGTTATGTCACTTTAGTCGTGTCTGACTCTTTGTGACCCTATGGACTATAGCCTGTCAGGCTCCTCTGCCCATGGGATTCTCCAGGCAAGAATACTGTAATGGATTGCCATGCCCTCCTCCAGGGGATCTTCCCAACCCAGGGATCAAACCCATGTCTCTTACATCTCCTACACTGGCAGGTGGGTTCTTCGCCACTGGTGCCAATGACAAACCTAGGCAGCATATTTAAAAGCAGAGCCTTAGCTTTGCTGACGTAGGTCCATATAGTCAAATCCATGGTTTCTCCAGTAGTCATGTACAAATGTGAGTGTTGGTCCATAAAGAAGACTGAGCACCAAAGAACTGATGTTTTGAATTGTGTTGTTGGAGAATACTCTTGAGAGTCCTTTGGACTGCAAGGATATTAAACCAGCCAATCCTAAAGAAAATCAACCCTGAATATTCATTGGAAGAATTGTTGCTGAAGCTGAAACTCCAATCCGTTGGCCACCTGATGTGAAGAGCCGATTCATTTGAAAAAACCCTGACGCTGGGAAAGATTGAAGGCAAAAGGAGAATGGGGTGGCAGAGGATAAGATGGTTAGATAATAAATCATTCATTCAATGGACATGAATTTGAGCAAACTCCTGGAGATAGTGGAGGACAGAGGAGCCTGGCCTACTGCAGTCCATGGGTCGCAGAGTCAGACATGACTTAGAGATTGAATAACAACAAATTTAATTTTATATTTACCAATTAAGGTACATGGGGAAAATGTTAAAGGATTCATAAATCCAGTTCTTACTATTTCAACTATTGAAATATAATTATTTAATGTCATGTTTTCAAAGTGTCTTCCCTTGCATTTCTGCTTCCATCAAAATGATTAAACCAGTAATAATAAAGTTTATAACTGTGTTCAATAAAAAGGTGTCATTCTTTAAAAAAAAGTTAAGCACACAAAGCATTAATTTTCCTGTGCAGTAGGATTTACCTTTTTCATGATAAATATTACAAATGTAGAAAATTGTCTTCCCTTTTTCCATTGAAGTTGATAGAATTAAGAATGCACCAAAAAGTATCCACAGATTGGGCTTTAGCAGATCTGTTCCTTCATATAAAATTATTTCCTTTTTAACAATAAAAATATTTTGTCGGCTTGTCTTGATTTTGGTTTTGATGTCGTTAACTGTCGATCTTCAGGTTTAACATCAATTTCTAATAGTCTTTTAGAGTATTATACAGTATTCACATAGTCCACTATTTGTACTTCTCCTATTAAAAATCCTTACAAAGAATTATAGCCTATTGTGATTATTACACCATTGGAATATGCTAGTGAACATTATGGGATAGTATTCATGTAATGTAACATTTGAATCACCTGTCAGACAACGTATATAGCATGGCACGGGCTCATGTGCTAAAAATACCAATTTAGGGACTTATTTTGAATTCAAAGCTTGTAGTTCTGGAAGCACCACTCAGGATTTACATAAAATATGCTTTATAAGCTTATTAATAGTTATTGTTATAGTTACGATTTACTCTTAGTAGATGACAGGGCCACAATCACAAGTTTATAAAGCAACGGCAGCTGCTTCTCTGACCTGCTCCTTTCCTAGCTGCTTTAAATGTTTATCTTAGCTTTAGACTCTGCCTAACAGTGCTTCCTTCTCTTGCTCTTAAAGTTGACATCAATGGACTTCTTAGAACCAATAATGTGTCTATATTTATTGTGAAGCTTTAATTTACACTCAAGATTTATAACTCTCTTGTTTTCCCAATTTCTAGGCTGATATTTATCAGACTCCTTATTTGGAGAAATATATAAATTTCCCTAAGATGCACAGAAGCAATCCCATATGGAAATATGAATCATATATTTGTCTTGCTTTTTCATCATCTAATAATCTCTGGCTTTTAATTGGTATGCTAGGCTATTTACATTTAATGTAATTATTAATATGCTAGAATTTACATCTACCATCTTGCTATTTGTTTTATATATGATCTCATTTTTTCTTCTTTTTTTTCTCTTTCCTATTTTCTTTTCAATCTATTAAGCACTTTTTAGTATTCCATTTTATTTCTACCTTGGACATATTAAGTACCTTTTTGTTCCATTTGTTTTCGTTGCTCATGGTTTTCCAAGTGCATTTTTACCTTTTTCTAGGCCACTTTCATATTGTGTTATGCCACTTTATGTATAATGTAGGAACTTCAAATATTACAAGTCTATGTCTCCCTTCCCATTTTTCCGTCCTTTGTGCTACTGTGACCTTGCATTTTAATTCTACTGGAGTGGATTGCCATTTCCTTCTCCAGGGGATCTTGCTGACCCAGGGATCAAAGCCGGGTGTCCCGCATTGTAGACAGGTGCTTTACTGTCTGAGCCACCAGGGAAGTCCTTTAATTCTTCAGGTATTATTAACTATGCTGTTATCTATATCTATATTTGTGTTGCATTTGTATATCTGTATCCTTATCTCCATTCTTCAAAGGTTATCTTTTAAAAACTATTGCGTAGTATTGTATCGATGTTTTCATCTACTTACTGTTTTTGGTGCTCCTCATCCTTTCTTACAGATCTGAGTTTATGTTTAGAGTTATTTTCCTTCTACCTAAAAACCTGGGCTCTTTCAGCTCAGTCTCACATTTCCCGAAAACTATTTCAGAGCCAGCGCCTGTACTAGGCAGTGAGAATACAGAAGGAAGAGGAGGCCAGAGCCCTCTCAGTATGCTCAAGAGCCTATAGTCCAGAGTATGATGAATTCACTCAAAATCACAAGGCTGAGTGATGCCACAGAGGCATGAACCATGGGTGGAGCTGGTGCTCCTGTGGAGGAGACCAGTGGCATTATTGGTGGAGATGTCCAGAGGAGGTAACAAGCAAACTGGGTGTTGACAAAAATGAAATGGGAATTACTCCTTGGAAGGAAAGTTATGACCAACTTAGATATCATATTAAAAAGCAGAAACATTACTTTGCCAACAAGGTCTGTCTAGTCGAGGCTATGGTTTTTCCAGTCGTCATGTATGGATGTGAGAGTTGGACTATAAAGAAAGCTGAGCACCGAAGAATTGATGCTTTTGAACTGTGGTGTTGGAGAAGACTCTTGAGAGTCCCTTGGACTGCAAGGAGATCCAACTAGTCCATCCTAAAGGAGATCAGTCCTGGGTGTTCATTGGAAGGACTGGTGTTGAAGCTGAAACTCCAATGCTTTGGCCACCTGATACGAAGAGCTGACTCATTTGAAAAGACCCTGATGCTGGGAACGATTGAGGGCAGGAGGAGAAGGGGATGACAGAGGATGAGATGGTCGGATGGCATCACCAACTCAAAGGACATGGATTTGGTTGGACTCTGGGAGTTGGTGAGGGACAGGGAGGTCTGGTGGGCTGTGGTTCATGGGGTTGCAAAGAGTCGGATACAACTGAGCAATTGAACTGAACTGAAATGATCTGTGTGTGAGTACATATTTAAAGTGGAATAGTTTGAGAGCTTGAAAAAAAAAAAAAAAACTCTATGATCCCATGTTCATGCTCACTAGCCAGAAGCCTGAGGGCCTTCCTTGCTGGTAAAGCTCCTTTAGCCCACTCTAGACATCATCTTATGCTCTACTTAAACAAAAGTGCTTGAACCAGAGGAGTTTCTGCAACTTCAGGTCTTGTCTTCACTAACAGATGACACAAAAAGCCCCTGAGAGGAAAAATCTCTTCCCTGCTGGTGGGAGGAGCTTGCTTGGCTCCTACAGAGGATAAGTTCAAAGCCAGCATAGCAAACTCCCTCAGACAACATCTGATTTCCAAGAGCTGAACAGCTTCTGAGGCTCTGTGCTTTTAGCACACCCACAGCCAACATGATACACTCAAGGTTTTCATGGTGGGTACCAGAGGTCCTCCTGCCAGAAGCTCTTGATACAATCAAGATAAGACTGTCAAGGACTTAACACAACTCTGGGATCTTGGAAAAGAAACTTCCCCCAGCTCCACTTGGGGACTGGCCCTTTCTCTGTATAATAGCATGCCATCTGACTTTGAAGCCAGATTCTTGGGTCAGTTCATGTCTGTGCGTGTCTCAAAAACTCCCCCAGACTTTTCTCTCCTCCACCCATTTCTACAGGCATGTACTCTAATGCTCTGAACTTTTCCCTCATCCAGTAAACAAAGCCTCAGTAACATATAAACATGATTTATGAAAACAAATCTTCCCCCAAATCTGCTTCAAAAAGCAGTGTCACATAGCTGTAAGCAAAGATGAAAGGCCATGATTAACAGGACCTACATCTGCACCAAGGGGAGATGCAGCTCGGGTCTCTCCCAGCAGAGTGTGTGCGCTAGGCTGATTGGTGAAACTCCTAACCAACCTGTACTCTTTCCTGTGTGCCAGTGTGCCGTGCTAAGTGCTTCCCATTGGTGAGACCTCACTATATTCAAGCCATCCAAAGGGATGGAGCCTATTTTCATTTGCGTGTTGTAGATGAGCTTTAGAAAGAGTAAGTAGTTTGCACGAAATCACAGAGCTAATGCATAGAAGAGCTAGGACGAGGTGAGCAGTCGTAAAGAGAGAACTGTTTACTAGCAGAGCTGCTTAATTAAGCCTGTTCTAGAGCAGCCAGACCCCAGCTAACCCACATACATCGTCTGTAATACATAATTGTAAAGTCCCTGAATTTTGGAGTTGTTTGTTATGTAGCAATAGTTAACTGATATACTTACCTTCTCAGTTCATTCTCAATCCCTAGGGACTAGCAAAGCCCCCAGAGTGGTATAGATGTTCAATAACTGTTGTTTGAAATAATTTCCTTAAAATCACCTTTAAAAAAAAAATTCATCATAAGGCCTATTAACTGGCATATGTACACTGTGATATTCCTCCATGTGGTTCCAGAGGAATAAAAACAAACAAGTGAAGATAGTGTGATGTGGGTCACTAAGGATCTGAGCTCCTAGGAGTCAGGGCCTGGGACCACCCAGCTACCTTTGGCATCTCCTGGAGGCAGTTGACACTTCCCACACTGACTCTGATGAAGCCAGCCTCCTTCATCTCCCACTGGACTGCAATGGTATGAAGTAAACCAACTGGGCAAGGCAAACTTCTATGCTGATTCCGAAGGTGTGGCCACCTCTACCCGAGGGTGTGTGAGTCTCACCAGAGGTTGCCAGTGTGAAGTCAGATCCACTTTTTGCCTGATTTTTTTCAAAGGCAATTTTCCAACACGTCTGAGGAAGCACAATGCGTCTCAGGCTGGCTGAATGCTGTTTCCGAGGAGCAGCATTCTGGAAGGTGGACCAGCAGGTAGAAGAAGTGTTCTTCAGAGAGCCGCATCCCCGTGGGAATGGTGACAGCTTGAGCCTGCTGGGGAGTCGTGTTGTATTCTGAGGTGTGAAGGGAAGGCATGAACTGCGCATATGCTATGCCATACAGTTTTGCCTACTGCTGCTGGGAGCTTCATTGTAGCTGTGAATGCTCTATTCCTCTCCTTTTCACCCTTGAAGATTCGCGAACATTCAGGATTGGGCTGTGTGAGGCAGAGCCTTCCCCGAATGGTAGGCGATGGAGAATGTGGTTCTGATGGTTCTACCCACTGGGGTCGCTGGGCACGTGTTAGGGAACCTTTTAAAACTTGTGGCTAAACAGCCTGCCCTTCCTGAAGCAGCCTTCCCACCACTGCAGGGTGGAGGATTTTGGTCTCGTTGAAGGTTTTTCTTGGTAGAGATTTAAAAAGCAAAACACCTTCTAAAAGAGCAGACATGAAGGGTATCTAATCGGAGGCTACAGGAATGAGAGACCATCCATTGCACTGAAGGAAACAGATTGATGCCCATGTACGTCTGACACAATTTAGAGGCAGCCCTTAGGTAGGCTTAAAGTCTATAGTCGGCAAACCACGAATGTGCTTCTGTCCATGCCAGATAGAACAGGGAGCCTTAGAGACTCTCTTAGGATTGTGAGAGAAGGAAAGAAAAACAGGAGGAGAGAGAGGGGAGGAGAAAAGGAGAAAAGAGGAGGGGCGAGGGAAGAGAAGGAGAAATTCTTGTCAAAATCTTTTTAGTGCACAAAACTAATTCTGTTCATCGTGGATTTGGTGAGCTGGGTAATATTCTGTGCACGGCTCCTAAATGAATTATTAAATGTCAACTCAAGACGACTTAACTAAAATACCCAATTTAATAACCAAAAGTATCTAAGGTAACAATAACACTTTTACAGGTGAATGTAGAGTTGTCAAGTCAAACCATTATAGACAAGCTTCGGGGTTTTCAAATAATCTTCCTCCACATCTCATCTTCTGCCACTAAATACCCACTCTGGAGAGTGTGCTCCTTTTCAGTAAAGATCATCCCTCCGGTGCAGGCTTTGCTAGTCAGACCCAGCCAGCAAACCTTTTTTTTTTTTCTTTTTCCTTTCTAAAATATAAAGCTAAACAAGATCTCAGTCACAACCACCAAATCTTTATTAATGCATTCCTTGTGCTACTTCTGAATATTAATAAAAATTAATAATTAATTTTGCCTTTGGCATTGCAAGATATACTAGTTTTAATTAGTGTACTGTACTCCTATACAATTAAAAAATAATTGATGTCCACGCTTATTGGCGGTGTCTGTGATCTTCTTTTCTGTTGTTGTCAACAAATGCCTTAAAAAACAAGTTCAAGAATGTCGTGCTGTCTGCTTGATTTACACACCCAAAGTAACAGGCAAATCTTTCATGATGAAACAGAACAGTTTTCTGTTTAAATTATACACAAGTATATTAACTAGAAAGAGAAAATTAAAAGCTGATGGCTACAAGGAATAATGGAAAGTCTATAAAAATGTTTTATCTATCAACAAATTTGCCTGGAAAATATCAATGGTTGGCACCATCTCTCAGCCGAAATGTGGAGAGGCCATCTTGGATCTGTTATGTCAATTCCATCAAGCATTTAATTCCAGTGTCCTCCTTAATCAGCTTTAGTTATTTAAATTCAGCATATCATGTTACTGTTCTAGTACATCATTTTAATTGTGCCATGAACTACTTTATTATGGAATGTTAACGTATCTCCTTGTGTCTCTCGCTTCCTCTTTCTTTCCTAACAATGCAGGCTATAGAACTCAAGGCAGAACTCCTACCGATAAAGAGAAGAGAGTTTCCTTTAAAAACACTCGTATCAGGAATTTTGAACAGAGAGAGTGGTTGCTGTTCTAGAGGATACAACTCAGATCCCACAGCACATGTGTTTCTTGGCTTTATTTCTTACAGTCAAGAGTCTTATTTTTAGGAAATCTCTACTAAACAACTACAAATACACATGGGGTGCCAAGAAATGATATACCAAGAGGGTATAGACTTAGTAAAGTGTAGGGCAAAGAAGAAAGGGGCAGCGTGAGGTATGAACCTCACCCTTTAACCAGACTCACTGGTGAGTGAGTGTTTTTTTAAACAGAAAACCAGAAACTGATGCAAATGTTTCTTTTAGCAGGCTAATGATCTTAATAGCAATTTTAAGCAAAAAACTATGCCAAATTATCTGTCCTAAAAATGTAATCTTTGGCTTATTTTCCATACCAGTTTTGCCTTCATACAACGTATCATGATCTAAGTTATCTCAGTCATTCATCAGATTACGTGCTCACAGTCTGTGCCTCCGACTAGAATCTTCCTGCCATGAGGGCAGGCGATACTGTCATTTCATTCTCTCCACAGCTGCACTCACCATGCCCAGCACAGTGTCCGGCAGACATTAGGCATTGAGCAAACATCTGCAGATGTTATTAATTCTGACCTAAAATACAATTCTTTGTCCCTTGAATGCTTTGAATTTTTTTCCCCTCACACTTCAAAAGTTGAATGGATAAACAAACTATGGTAAAACCATATAATGGTCTATCACTCAGCAACAAAAAAAACTAAACTACTAATACACACAGTACCATGAAGGAATCTCAAACAATAGGCGGAGTAATGCATGCCAGTTACAAAAGAATGCAATCTGCGTGATTCAGTGTGTTTGGAGTCCTGGAGCAGAGAAAGCTAGGCTGTGGTGAGAGAAGTCAGGACAGAACTTGGGTCACCTCTGGAGGGGAGTCACTGGACAGGGGCCTCAGGGAACATTCTGGGGTCATGAAAATGTACATCTCGATTAGGCTGGTGGTTACACGGACGTGTCCACTTGCCCAAACTCATCAAACTCTCCCCTTAAGATCTGTGCACTCACAGTATGAAATTTCTTCTTTTTTTTTACTTAATCTTAGCAATACACATTATTTTTCTAATCTACTGGTAAATGTAGGCGGCAACTCACAAAATGTATACCGTTGGGGGGTTCTGGAATTCCTCTCCCCACATCACTGTCTTCCTTCGCAGGTCCCTGGACAGGACAACCAGGGGGAAGAGACAGATGCTACGGTCCCTCCTGGAGCCTCACCTGCCCCTCCAGCCTGGTGGGTTTTCCCAGCTGGCTTCTCCCTGACCTGAGGGCTGTGCCCTGTCTCTTTGGCCTGATGCACGGGCATGAAAGGCAGGGGTTTCTCCATTATAAGCACGCAGTTTTGGACGCAGAGACGTGCCTGGCTCCTCCACCAGAAGCTGTGAATAACACTCTTAACAGCCCATGCAAATGCTGTGGTCTGTGTCTGCGTGCCCAGCTGGTCTGCTGATCAATTTTTACTTCTCAAATTGGGTCAGTGAAAAAGGCTGGAGCTTTCTGTTCCTGTGATCTAAATTCTCCCTGCAATCTAAATTCTATTAACACTGGGAAACCTGGAAATACCAAGGCAGGCCTTTGGCTTCGCTGGGGACCACCTTTCAGAAAGGTCCACTGACCTATTTTCTTTTTAGACTTTCTTTTAATTAAAAGGCCCAAATTTCCTGGGTGTTAATGGAGGATTAGCTTGAGAATTACAAGGTCATGTATCAAGCAGAGAACAAGCAAGGGACAAGGTGAATTGTGCCTCTCTCTAATCGGGGCTTAACCACATCTGGAGGTTCTTCTTGTTCAAGGAATCACAATGTGACCTCCTCATGTCTGGAGGAAGCACCAAGGCAGGCGAGAGGGCAGCTGGATAGTGCACCCTGGTGAGGGGATGGGCTGTGGACTTGGGCCGCTCTTTGGGGAGACTATCAGCTTCTTCTAAAAATTGCATCTTGCCTTATTCTCCCTGGGGTTTCCCTGGTGGCTCAGCAGTAAAGAATCTGCCTCCAATGCAGGGGACTCAAGAGATGCAAGTTTGATCCCTGGGTCAGGAAGATCCCCTGGAGAAGGAAATGGCTACCCACTCCAGTATTCTTGCCTGGAGAATCCCATGAACAGAGGAGCCTGGTGGGCTACAGTCCACGGGGTCGCAGAGAGCTGGACGTGACTGAGCGATTAAACCACCACCATCTTCTTCTACCTGAGAGGCTCTGATGGCCCATCCTGACCTCGTTTTCCTGTTTTCCTTTAGTCATGGGCGATGAAAGCACATTCGGAGCTGGGAGTCAGGACCTGCTTTGTGTTTCCTACTCTGCTCTTGCTGGTTAAGCTTCTTGGGGGGTTCCCAAAAACATGTGGGTGTCTGACTTGCACCCAGTGGCCTGGGTTCCCCAAAGTGAATTCTGCACCTGACCTGAAGCTCTGGCTTATCCAGAATTGTCTCTTGGACAAATTTCTGTTTGGTGTTCTCTATGTCCTCAACCTAAACCTTGTCCAAAGGATATTGAAGGGCAGACAGCAGCATAGCTCAGGCAGCGCAGGTGCCAGAGAGTGACTCGTATACATGTGGCATGTGGAGGGTAGTATCTGAGAAGGAAGCAAGATGCTATGTTGGGTCAGAGAATGAAGGTAGTCCAGAGAGCTGGGACCATCAGAGAGTATCTCCAAGGAGAGAAACTTGGGCTTCATCTCCAGGGAGGAACAAGTCCAGGTGAGGGAGAAGGTTCCAAGCTCAACAGGCAAAAAGATGTGTTGCCTGGTGAAAGAATGAATACTGTTTAGGCCAGAAGCAGTTTGTATTTCCCTTGAAATTCATATCCCCATCCTTTGTTCACAAGTGTTGGCATATCACAGAGCATATGACCACATACAGCCACCCAAAAGGGACAGAGGGACAAAGCAAGAGCTATGGGTGCGGTAACTGCCTCACAGATCAGGGAAAGGCAACAGGCAGCTATGGTTTGAATCCCGAGTCTATCAAAAGCATCTCCTCTACATCCCGCCTGTAAAACTGGGTTTGTGGCATCAAAACCGTCAAGAATATTAAAGAAGCACTTTGCATGTAGTCCTTCAGTACAGGATAGCTGTTATTGCTTTTCTAGGTTGGGATCAAAAACACATTTACCCTAAATAAGGACCCATAAAAGGGGGGGGGGGTTAAAAGCATAAAAATGACAAAAAGTCACAGAATAATGCGACATGGCCTCTCCAGTCTTCACCCACCTTTTCACCAATCAGCCCTGGCTCCCAGGTGAGCCCTTATCCTGACCCCTGAGCTCCACCTACCATTCCTCAATGTTCAGTGGCATCATCTGAGCCTATTTTGGCAACGTTTACCTTTAAAGAAGTTTATTTTCCAAATGGATGCTTAGAACAGAAGTCCCAGCTGCAATAGCACTCAGCTCGATGCTTCTTCAGAACCCGAAGGGCCCAGGGAGAACGGAAGCGTGGCATTTTCAGCTTCATACCCCCAGGATTTCTGGACCACTCCGAGGTCTCACCCTCCTGCATCACCAGGAGTGTGGTGGGCCAGCTGGTGTTTGTAGATCCACCTGTGAGCAAGACTGGGGGAGGGGACGGGGGAGCCCAAGGGAGTTCAGGGGAACTTCCAGACTGCAGGTGGCACACTGGTAAAGAATCCGCCTGTCAGGAAGAGCCCCTGGAGTAGGAAATGGCAATCCACTCCAGTATTCTTGCCCAGAAATTTCCATGGACAGAGGAAACTGGTGGGACACAGTCCATAGAGTCACAAAGAGTCGGACAACGGCTGAGCGACTGAGCTCATTAAGGAGCTCAAATAGCAGGGACCTTTCAGACACTTATCACATGGAGCCCTCATCACTACCCTTCCAGGTGGAGAGTGGGCATGTTTATTTGAGTAACAGTTTGCTCCCACCCCTATTAAACTCCCTATTAAACTATAAGCTCTGAGATGTCAGGGGCTGGATGAGCCTGGAGCCTCACTGTGCCCCTGGCCCTGGTACAGTGCCTGACATACAGCTAGTCCTCAATAACTATTAGGAAAACGAAATAGTCCCATTCCATGGTATTCATGTCAAGTCCTCTCTTGAGTCCAAAACCAAGTACAACCTTCATGCCCCAAGGCGTTAAGCTCTCTGGACTCTTGCCCCCACCTCCACCCTCCAATTGCCCAGCAAAGCAGAGATTTCTCCCTGCTTCTGGATCCTTACATCCTCTTGTAGGATGTATCATCCTCCTTACATCCTCAAGGCTCAGCTGCCGCACCTCCCCCATGGATTGCTCTTGTTCATATAGGATCTTTCCCTCCCACTAAATCAAGGTGTGCTGGAGGGCAGTGGGTGGCACTAGCAGCTATCAACCCTGTCATTTTCCAGCCCCACTTTCTGACAGAGTTGACTAAAAGTGAACTTGAATCCTGATTTACCGCCACGATCACAAAGGACCTGAACTGTGTTTACCGAGCTGTGCCCTAATGGTGCCCTTTGAGAAAGCAGGCAGGCGCCCATCATTCTGAAGCACTTCCTTCTGTCAAGCCTGCAGGGGACACCCTCCAGCGTGGGGAACCGAGGCCTCCCCAGATGCTCTGCTCTCTGATGGGGCTCCCACCCAGCCCAGCACATGCACACCTCTCTGTGGCCAACACAGCCAGCCAGAGGAGGGCTGGCAGCCTGGCCTGCAGAGGCTTGAATATTGCGTGTGCTTGACTTTTATGTAACTGGCCAAAGTGACATGTCTAACTATACAAATGGAAGTTTTATGATGATAAGATCAGTTGTTACTGAGATATTTATGTGACAAGCTGACAGATACAAAACTACAAAGCTTGCTTTTATGCCTCCCATCCTTTCAGAGAGGAAAAAAAATAAATACTGAGATGATGGGTCACTTTGAAGAGAATTTATGATCCAAATTACCTAATACCTGGTAAACTTCTAATATGCAAAATGAAATCTCTCTATGCTATTAAAAAGAAAAATTTCATTTCCTAAGACTGCAGCACATGAATTCTTCCTGGAGAGGAATTTGAGGCTCTTGCCTTCTCCTGCCCCAGATAAACATCCCAACTCTGCCACGAGGAATAGGCTTCACGTGGCTGCATTGCCTAAGAATCTGCCCCGCCTGTTGCAAAACATCGGTCCATCCTATAGAGGAAAACCTAAACCCTGAAATGAGTATTTGTTGAAAGCCTGGGTGATAAAGTCCAGCCTTCCCTTGCCGCTGCAGAGTTCGTGGCATCAAACTGGAAAAGATGCGTCTCCTGGGTGACGGGAGAATGACCACTGCCAACATCTTTCCAAAGATGCACTGAGAACACAGCATCTCACCTGGTACCCGCTGGGACCACTTTTCCTGATCCTATGGGTGTGGAAGTTGATACCAGGCTGATGCTGGGCTGTCTGCAATTAAACATTAGCAACCTGACAACTTAACCTTGCCTGTTGGCTCAGGTGACCTTTGTTAGCAACTTCCAGGGAGCACAGCCAATTCCTGGAGCACTTCTTTTATGCCAAGCAGAGGACGTGGCATCCCATGGATCCCGCCTCCTTTCATGCTCACATCTTCTCCATAGGTAGACATATAGCTGTACCTACCTGCGGAGGATAAGTCAGAGGCCCAGGAGGGAGGTAGTAAACCCACCTCTGTGCCCCATCATGGTTGGGAAAGCTCTTCAAGACCACAGACGTGGAGTCTTTGCCAGAAGTCTCCAGACAAATGTCTCCTGCCCATCAACCTTATTCAGGTGGCACACTCTTGGTGGGGTGGGTGTTGGAAACCTCACTTCCCTGTGTCCAAAGGTCCTCAGATCCTGGTTGTCTGGATTATAGGAACTAGGGATGGACAAGGCAGAAAAAGTATAATTCTCCTTTTGTAGTGGTTCCTTTGGGATGATGTTCCTTTTGGGAAGCCCCACAGGTCAGAGTTGAGTGGGCTCATCTTTAAATAGAGAGATGGAATTCCAGAGAGAAGAGGTCCTTCTCCATGGCCACACAGCCAACCAGTCATGGAGGGAACTGCAGCCTGGGGTCCCTCGAGCCCAGGCCAATCCCTTTTCTGTGCTTTTTGCCTTCTTCTCTTTCTCAAGCATCCTGCCCACCTCCAGCACATCCTCAGAGTCTGATTACCTTAGGGGTATTTGGGCAGGCTGCTGACCTTTCTTCACAATATGTTGTCTCTCAGGAAAGCATGGAGGTGGGTGTCAATGTGTGTGTATGCGAGGGTGCACGCACGCGCACTGGGTATCAAACCCAAATTAAACTCTTTTACTGTATTTTATCAGATCGATCTTCTGTGTACGCCTCAGCATTGTCTCATTTAAATAAAACTTCCATTTGTAACAATCCTATAAATAGAAAGCCATATTGATCAGGGCCCCACCAGCAGCTGCACTTTGGTTATCACTGAAGCCTGACTGGTTAACGTGAGGGCTACAATTTATTATGTGGCGAGTTACAACACAAGGCCATGCCACTTGGGCTCTAAACACAAGTGTGCGTCACTCAGGCAAGCAAGTTCAGTGGGGTCGTCCTTGGGATCACAGTTGGCCCTTGATTTGCCTTTTCACAACTTCGGATGCTCAACAAGCAAGGCTTTAATAGACACTCCCTGGAGTCTCCCCACAGCAGTGAAGATGTAGTCTGAGAACCACACAAAAGCTGAGTTGTTTTACACTTGGAAGAAAAACTGTAAAGATGTGAGTGGGCTGCCAGTTGTGTCCTGTCTGCCAGGGATATTGACTTCACCACACTGAAACATCAGCCTCACCAGTATTCACTAAATGCTTACTGTGAGCAGGGCATGGTTGTGAGTGAAATTTATTTCATAAGGAGCTGGAGACTTTGAACATGCATCCATTGCTTTGTTGATTAAGCCACTAACCATCATTTTCATCTGTCTGCTGGGCATGACTGATAGCTGCTTAGTATCAAATGGTTTTTCCCCAGTTCACTGAAGCCAGGTGTCAGTGGGATGTTTGTCTTCAAATAGAAAGATCACGTACATACTTATGCTCAGAGAACTGTGGCTCAGACTCCTGTCTGCCTCACTGGCGAAACCCCACTCACTTTCCAGGGCTCTGAAACTCCCTACCAGGTCTTTCCCAGCACCTCAGACAGAGGTACTTCTGGACCCTGGATGCCTTACACCCAAGAGCTTACAGCCAGATGTTTGAGACATTCATTGCCACCGCAATGTGGTAAGGACCCGTCCACCCAGGGGTTAGTGAAGCTGGCCTCTTGCTTCTGAGCCCAGTGCCTCCAGGATGGCTGAACTCCCCTCGGAAGCCTTTCTATCAGCCCTGGACATGGAGCCACCCTTCAAGTTCACGTGGCACAGCAAGGTCCAGGTTGTGACTTTTCCCAGCTTTCGTCCTTGTCCTTGGCTACCAGTTTGCCAGCAGAGGATGGAGGGGTGAATGATTATAAGGAGCCAGTGCAGGCCTCCTCAGCCACTGGGCACTGATGTTTCCTGCTAGGCCTCTCCCCTGAAGAGAAAGATGGATGGACATCTCCAAACATATTGGATCCAGCTTGTCTACCTACTGGATTACTTTGGGGCCTGGGAACACTGACTGTCATTAGGAAGTGCAAAGGGAAGACACCAGCTTCCTAGTATCACATGACAGCCCAGCTTCTGCCCAGGGAGTTTAGGCAGAGTTCTCAGATGGTTCTCTTGGGATCAGTGCGGAAGAGGGGCATGGGGAGGGGAAGGGCTCCGTTTCAGCTGGCTCTGGGTTTGCACCAGGCAGACCTGCTCGCAGTTCCTCGGAGCCGTTTCCCTGCACATTTCCAGCTGCATCTTCTTCGGTTCCCTTTCACCGTCCGCTGCTCCTTCTGTCTCCAGCTCCCAGTAGCCAGCAGGCATCCTCACCCTCCTGGATTTCTCCTGCCTTCGTGCTTCTCTGCTTAACTCCTTCCTCAAGGAGTGGAGTGTTCATACAGGAATGTGGGAGGCAGCAGAAATGAAGGTCAGCTCTTTGCTCTCTTGCATCAGAATTTCTAGGATCCAACTTTGAAACAGCCTGGACTTACTGCATGAGAAAAGGAAATCAAAAGGTAATCACACTCAGCAGAGAGTCACACCTGTGCCCAATCCCAGACTGTTTGCACAGCCGCACCCCTAGGCAAACCTGAGTGGGTACTTGTTCCATATCTGTTTAGTTCACAGATCCTTACTGGTAGGTGGTTCTCCCAGGAAAAATATACTATATACCAAAGTGAAGTAAAGTGAAAGTTGCTCAGTCATGTCCAACTCTTTGAGACAGTCTATGGAATTCTTCAAGCCAGAATACTAGAGTGGGTAGCTGTTCCCTTCTCCAGGGGATCCTCCCAACCCAGGGATAGAACCCAGGTCTCCCGCATTGCAGGGGAATTCTTTATCAGCTGAGCCACTATACACCAAAGGAGCAATTATATCTCCTTTGGAACTGTTTTAAGGCTGAAATCATGGCTTTCCAGTTTCCATAGGTTCATAAAAGTTGAAAACCTCATGGGCACAAGTTTGGGCCAGGGTACTGGGCCCTGAAGGGGCTATGTCCATGTGGCCTCCTGGCTATCACTGACACACTGAATGTTTGCTCTCCAGTTAAGACTGGTGCGGAACTTGCTTATCTGTTGTGCTATAATACAGGTCTCATGAAGTCTTTTTTACTGTTAAATTTTAATAACTTGGGTTATAGGTAGGATAGAAACAATATCTAAATGGCATTTAAAAGCAAATCTATTAAATTTTAGGGTACCTGCGTTACATGGTTAGAAACATTATCATTCAGATCCTGCAGAGGGAAATGGGCACCGTATGAGAGAAGGAAAATTGTGTACTTTGGAAAACACAATCCAAGTCTAATATTATCTGCGAGAAGAAAATTCTCTGCTCATTACCAGGAAGATTGTTTTTTATCCTACCTATAACTAAAGTTATTAAAGTTTGAGAACTGTAAAATGCTTAATGAGAAACTGTAGAATAAATGATAACAGCTAAGGTCTGGACTGGTATTTGCTGATGATAAACGTTAAATCTCAATTGTGAGATAGAGCCACAGCCTACACTGGTACCCCTCTTGTGAGTGTGAAATGACTAAATGGTAAAATGGTAAGCAGGTAACCATGGTAACCGTGATGCTATCCAACAGAGGGAGGCATTTCTAGTTGGATTCAAGCCAAAAGTCCAAGCAGTTTGGCCCACCTCCCCCCACTTGCCTCAATACCATCCTCTGTCTGTGTTTCGCATACAGTGGGGACCGGGACACTTAGGGGAGAAAGGGCAACAGCACCTTGCCCAGGAGAGAAGACAGGGGATGCACAAGCAAAGGACAGTTGCCACACGACTGGTAAGTGTTCGATCGGACCTCTTGGCATCTGCAAACTGAGAGCAAAACACCAACATGATCAGCCAAGGATAAGTTGGCTCCCTGACTCTTTAGCGGAAGGGTGATGAGATTGTGCATTGAGCCCACGGCCCAGGGCCGGGGATGTTTCTTCAGGTTGCAGCTTGGTGGGACTGTGAATCAAGTGGTCATTGTGCTGTTACATGGGATGGTTCACTCTCTCCTAAGCCATTTGTTACCCTCTTGGAGTCCCACTTTAAAGAACCACCTGAACACTGCTATAGATTAGTGGGTAGACTCATTCTGGAGCTCTTTAAAAATACTAACGACCAAGAGCCACCCTTGGAGTTCTTGTTTTATTAGTTTGGAGTGAGGCTGGAGCATGTGTGTGTTTTAAAGGCTTCTGAGGCCCCTTTAAAGGCTATGCTGAGGACCCCAGTAGAGATTCAGGGACTTGCAGCAGTGCATCTCAATCTTGGCTGCACACTGGGCTGCTTTGAGCCTACTGATACCCTATCCCATCACCAGGAATTCTGATTTGACTGTTCTGGAGTGTGCACTGGCCCCTGGGATCTTTCAGGCTCTTAGGTGAGCCTAAGGTACAGGCAGGGCTGAAACCCACTCCTGCCTTGAAGGATGCTCCTGGACCAGTCTCAGGAGGTGGGGGAAGCACAGGTGGCTCGGCGTGTCTCTTGGCGAAGTCCTGGATGATTGTTGGAACTGCAGCGATGGAATGGCAGCTGGACATGAGAAAGTCACTCAGAGTGCCTACAGACCGTGGCATGGCTTAGAGAGAGGGAGAATGGTTTCCATGCACACGGGAAGAGTATGAACATGCTGGGTGGTCGTATAGCTCCCTACTCATTTCCTAAAGTCCTAGAGTGAAGACATGGAGCACCCAAGGGCTTTCTGTGCTCCTAGTGGGCACAGGAGCTGAGAGAGGGCTCATGTCTTGGTGGGGCTCAGAGAGGGAGGGTGTTATGATTGGAAAGATGTGTTGGGACCATGTATGAAGGGTCCTGAATGCCCTGAATGCTGAGTGGAAAGAGCTGGTCATCAACCACAAACAATGGGCTTCTCTGAAGGGTTTAGGACACAGCTGGGGAGTGTGGAGGAGCTGATTTACAATCCCTTTGCAGTGTGTGATTTGAAGAGACAGTAGACCGGAGACAGGCTGGTTAGGACTGGTTGTAACCATTCAAAAAAGAGGTGAAGTTTGTCCTCTTTCTTCTTACAAAGACCCCAAATTGGAAGATCCACCCCAAAATTGTTTCAGGGTCCATGATCTCTCAGAGGTCTCACTCAGTATGCAGAATACAAATGTGCTCAGATGAAGGGATTGCCAACTCCAGGGAACAAACGGGTAACACAAGTGTGTCCATCAAGCTGCAGAGAAGGCATTGGTGAATGGTGGGTCCCTGGGAAAATTGGAGAATACCTATGGCAGGAAATATTTCAATGTGAAATTATTGAATACTGTGCCAGCCAGATCTACATGTCCCAGGGTGTTTCTGAGCTTTGGCTTAGAGGGTGGGCACCGGATAGAGTGGCCCAATTCTCTGGCAGCTCCTTCTTCTTGACAGGAGGCACTATCTGTGCACTCTCTGGTCACTTGCTTCTTATTTTCGCTGCCCCCTCCCCCACCACCGCCTTGTAGCACAGGAGAATACTTGCGTGAGGAGATGGTGCATGGATGAGTGAGAGGTGCCTGGAGGGGCTCATGATCATCTAGATGGTTAACAGTCATGATGGCTATGGATGGTCTTCACACAATCCAGGCCAGGATCGGCCTGCTGAGATCTCCTTGTATCCCCTGCCAAGCAGAAAGCACAGGCTCTCATCACCCACAGTCAAAAACCCCTTTCATCTTGCTTTTTGCTCTGTTATAAGCACATGATTACCCACAGCTCCAAGTCTGAGAGGGGCTGGGGAAGGGAAATAGCTCTATTCGTAAGGTACTGAAGATTGGTGTGCATCAGTTTCCTTTAACTAGGAAAGAATGTTGCACAAATCATTAGGTAAAACTTTGATGTAACTCTTCTTTGAATTAAACACAATGATGGAGGCAAAGTCTGTATTAGTGTGCAAATTCCCTGGAGAACATCCTCTCTGCAGAGTGGAATGTCTATTAGCTTTCCGCCAAAATAAAGGTCACCAGACAGAAGCCTTCCTCATGCAACTCTTACTTCCTTGAACAGGCAGTGTAATCAGGCAAGATGTCACACTCAGGAAACCAATGGTGCAATTATATTGAAAATGCCCAGTGCATGGCAAACTGGTCCCTTATTCTCCTAAGGTCCTCAGAATGTCATAGAATCTGGGGCCTGGCTCAGGGGAGGGAAGGACAGATGTCTGCTTCAGAGGGCTCTTGCTCACAGATTTTATCCTTCTTATCGTCCTAATTTAAAGAAGAAGCAAATAATCCCAGAGCATCATCTGAAGCACCGTGAGCATCTGAAACTTCCTATAGTTAATGTAATCTGCCAAGAACACACAGAGAATATGAATCTTGATCCACTAACTTGTGTGCACAAGACTGAAAATTTCTTCATTTTTCTATAATTTAATGTCTCATGTGAATCTTCATTATTTTGTGGGGCATGCCACTCTCAGATAATTTGAGACCCTTGCCTGGGATTGGTTTAAATTCCAGGAGATTATGCAGGGTTAAGTGGCTAGGGAGAGAAAGAAGGGGCAGTCCTTCATCCTCAGTCCATAGCCCCATCCGCAAAAAAAAAAAAAAAAAAAAAAATGGCCCTGGCTGTTCCTTGATTACCCATCTAGGCTGGTCAAAGTTAATAGCATCTAGCTCATCTGAACATTTCATGCAAAGATGGGCACAGTAAAGGACAAAAACAGCAAGGACCTAACAGAAGCAGGAAAAATTAAGAACAGGTGGCAAGAATACACAGAACTATACAAAAAAGCTCTTAATGACCCAGATGACCATGACGGTGTGGTCACTCACCTATAGCCAGGCATCCTGAAGTGTGAAGTCAAGTGGGTCTTAGGAAGAATTACTATGAACAAAGCTAGTGGAGGTGATGGAATTCCAGCTGAGCTATCTTAAATTCCAAAAGGTGATGCTGTTAAAATGCTGCACTCATTATCCCAGCAAATTTGGAAAGCTCAGCAGTAGCCACAGTACTGGAAAAGGTCAGTTTTCATTCCAATCCCAAAGAAAAGCGGTGCCAAAGAATGTTCAAATTACAGTACAATTGCACTCATATCACATGCTGCTGCTGCTGCTGCTGCTAAGTTACTTCAGTCGTGTCCGACTCTGTGCAACCCCATAGACAGCAGCCCACCAGGCTCCCCCGTCCCTGGGATTCTCCAGGCAAGAACACTGGAGTGGGGTGCCATTTCCCTCTCCAATGCATGAAAGTGAAAAGTGAAAGGGAAGTCACTCAGTCATGTCTGACCCTCAGTCACCCCATGGACTGCAGCCTTCCAGGCTCCTCCATCCATGGGATTTTCCAGGCAAGAGTACTGGAGTGGGGTGCCATTGCCTTCTCCATCACATGCTAGCATGATCATACTAATAAATCCTTCAGTTTAGGCTTCATCAGTATATGAACTGAGAACTTTCAGATGTACAAGCTGAATTTAGAAAAGGTAGAGGAACCAGAGATCAAATTGCCAATACATGCTGGATCATAGAAAAAGTAAAGGAATTTAAAAAAAAATCTACTTCTGCTTCATTGACTATGCTAAAGCCTTTGTGTGGATCACAACAAACTGTGGCATATTCTTAATGAGATTGGAATACCAGCACATTACCTGCCTCCTGAGAAACATGTATGCAAGTCAAGAAGCAACAGTTAAAATTGGACATGAAACAATGGACTGGTTCAAAATTGGGAAAGGAGTACATCAAGGTTGTATATTATCACCCTGCTTATTTAACTTATATGAAAAATACATCATGCGAAATACTGGGCTGGGTAAATCAGAATCTGGAATCAAGATTGCTGGGAGAACTATCAACAACCTCAGATATGCAGATGATATCACTTTAATGGGAGAAAGTGTAGAGGAATTAAAGAGCCTCTTGATGAAGGTGAAAGAGGAGAGTGAAAAAGCTGGCTTAAAACTCAACATTCAAAAACTGAAGATCATGGCATCCAGTCCTATCACTTCATGGCAAACAGAAGGAGAAAATGTGGAAACAGTGTCAGATTTCATTTTCTTGGGCCCCAAACCCAATGTGGATGGTGACTGCAGCCAGAAAATTAAAAGACACTTGTACCTTGTAAGAATAGCTATGACAAACCCAGATAGTGAATTAAAAAGCAGAGATATCACTTTGCCAACATAGGTCCACATAGTTAAAGCTATGGCTTTTCCAGGAGTCATGTATGGTTGTGATAGTTGGAGAGGATGAGGTGGTTGGATAGCATCACTGACTCAGGGGACATTAGTTTGAGCAAACTCAGGGAGATAGTGCAGGACAGGGAAGCCTGGCTTGCTGCAGTTCACCACATCACAAATAATTGGACATGATTTAGTGACTGAACAGCAACAAGCTCTTCTGAACAGGAAACGGGATCTGGGATATGTAGAGAGGTGAGTGTCTCTAAATGTAAGCTCATGAGCAGAAATTAACTTTTAACTTTGCCAGCCCAGCATCTGTTGTCCCTACCTCTAGTAAAACCATATTGATTTTCTTTGGGGGAGCCATCTCTTCTCACCCCTCAGTCGGAAATCAAGCAGAACCCTGTGCTGCCTTCCCAGTGACAGACCCTTCTGAGTCCCTGAGTTCCAAAGATCAGACTCAAGCAATTAATGACTAGAATAGTCACAGGACTCCTAGTTCCTCTTGGAGGGATATATATAATATTTTGATATATACCTTTGAGTTGTTCTGTAGAAACAAGGACCTCCACCTATTAGAGGATGATGACCACATCCTGAACATAAGCATATAGACCCCAGACTGGTTGAAACCAGAAGGCGAAATTACCTGAAACATCACCCTGTTATTTCACTATCAACCAACCAGATAAATGTCCATGAGTTGATTAAATTCCCTGCTACCCTCACCCCTAATTTTGCCTCTTAAAAACCCTTGCCTGAAAGCCATCAAGGAGTTTGGGTCTTTGAAGCATGAGCTTCCCATTCTGGCCTGAAGCCCTGCAATAAACACTATACTTTCCTTCACCACAACCCAGTGTCAATAGATTGACTTTGCTCTGCATCGGGAAGGAGAACTGAGTTTGATTCGGTAACAAATCCAGATGATAGAGACAGAGCTGAATCTACATCCCAGCCCTAGAGGGAAGGTGTGACTTAGCAAAGCAGCCCATTTCATCACCCTAGATAGACAGGTTGGTTCAGCCATGAGCATGTAGGATAACCCCCTGAGGCTCTTACCTGAGTATCTGGCTGGAATTACAGGGGAAGAAGCACTATGCCCTGGGGGGCTTACTTAACTTGGAAGCTGAGGCTAGAACTTGCTGGGGGCAATCTGGCTCTATCTTGAGAGACCTTTCCTGAGAAAGAAGGCAATAGGCACGATCAAAGAGCTGAAGAATGGAAAGAGCGAGGGCTCTGATTGCATTGTTGAGATCCTGGTCCATCTGTACCTGAAATCACCTATACCCTATACTTCTCAATTACATGAATTGATATCTAGAGAAAACCATACTTCAAAGAGATATATGCACCCCACAGTTCATTGCAACACTGTTTTTAATAGCCAAGACAGGGAAGCAACCTCAGAGTGCATCAACAGATGTATAGAAAAAGAAGCTGTGGTACATATATACAGTGGAATACTACTAACCCATAAAAATGAGGTTGAAGCCATTTGTAGCAACATGGATGGACGTAGAGATGATCATACTAAGTGTATTAAGTCAAGCAGAGAAAGACAAACATCATATAATAACACTTACATGTAGAATCTAAAAAAAAAAATGATGCAGGTAAACTTGTTTACAGAACAGTAATAGACTCAAATTTAAAGGATGGGCTGTGGCTGTCAAGGGGGGAAAGTGAAGGGGAGCGGTGAATTGGGAGGCTGAGATTGAGATATGCACAGTATATCTATTTGGGAAATAAATAATGAGGAGCTACTGTATAGTGCAGGGAAATCTACTCAATATCGTATTAGCGTATGTGGGAAAAGCATCTGAAACAGAATAGATAACGTTAACAAAGATGTGTGTGGGCATGTGCGCTCAGTCACTTGGCTGTGTCCAACTCTTTGCAACCTCATGGACACCTGTAGCCCATCAGACTTTTCTGCACATGGGATTTTCCAGGCAAGAAACTGAAGTGGGTTGTCATTCCTTTCTCTAGGGGATCTTCTCAACCCAGGGATGGAACCTACATCTCCTGTGTCTCCTGCATTGGCAGGTGGATTCGTTACCACTGAGTCACCTGAGATTAAATATATGAATGCATGCATGCTAAGTCGTTTCAGGCATGTCCAGCTCTTTGTGATCCTATGGACTGTAGCTTGCCAGGCTCTTCTGTCCATGGGGGTTTTCCAGGGAAGAATACTGGAGTGGGTTGCCATGCCCTCTTCCAGGGGATCTTCCCAAACCAGGGATCGAACCTACATCTCTTTTGTCTCCTGCATTGGCAGGCGATTTTTTTTTACCCCTAGTGCCACCTGGGAAGCTCAAATATATGAATGCTGCTGCTGCTGCTGCTGCTGCTGCTGCTAAGTCACTTCAGTCATGTTCGACTCTGTGTGACCCCATAAACAGCAGCCCACCAGGCTCCCCCATCCCTGGGATTCTCCAGGCAAGAACACTGGAGTGGGTTGCCATCTCCTTCTCCAGTGCATGAAGGTGAAAACTGAAAGTTAAGTCGCTCAGTCGTGTCCGACTCTTCGCGACCCCATGGACTGCAGCACACCAGGCTCCTCTGCCCATGGGATTTTCCAGGCAAGAGGACTGGAGTGGGGTGCTATCACCTTCTCCAAATATATGAATATGTGTAACTAAATCACTTTTCTGTACATCTGAAACTGGAACAACATTGTGAATCAACTCTTCTCCAATTAAAAATAAAACATTTTTTTAAATCAACAAAAACGATTTCATGAATTGTTAATTTCTATTCAAGCTCATTTAAGTGGGTCCAGAAAAATCTGAATAGAACACTAGGAATCTAGATGAAAATCATTTAGGCTCAAGAAACCTAAGGCCAAGACAGATCCAGGTATAGTGGGGTCCCAAGCTTGTGAAATTTTATCCTTTAAGAAAAAGGATATCACGTTATTAACACAAAAGTAGGCACCAGGCCTTGGAAGAGACTCATACAAATAACAGACTTGAAACTTAAGCTTCTTTAGTTCCACTGTAATTGAGAGGCCTAGGCACTGGTCTCCATTTCCCCAAAAAAGCCATTGGTAAAATCACTTAATCTCTTTAGGTCTCCGTTTCATTATCAAAAGCTAGATGATCAACCTACGTTAAATCTCAAGCAGCTTAAAAACACCATGCTTATACAACATTTATTGAAGAAATGACATTATTTAACATTTATTTGTTCATTATTTTCTTGAATGAAAATCTCTGTGTCCTGGACTTGCCCAGGTATTCTGATGGGCCTGGACATCACCCTTACCTCTCTTCTACAGGCCACGCCTTTAATACTGGCCCAAGAGATGGGTGGTAAGATTCAGGGCAGCCATTCATTTCCACCATCTTGGTAGGCAGGGAGCCCGCCAGGAAAGGGAGGAGGGTGATCTTGGAAGAATAATGCCAAGCTATTGTACTCTCTTAGGAAGTGTTTCTTCCTCAGCTGTCTCACAGAGAAGCTTTCTTAAAGAATGTTTTCATACAAAATTTCTAAAATGCTGAAAATACAATAAGATTAACGGCCCCTGGAGGCTATGGCTTAAATATTTTATCTTCTTAGATATCAGTTACACTGCACTTTCCTCCAAGGATCTAAAGTCTTTTAAATATAGCATCTAATTAATCCTCCTGTCATCTGTGGATGGAGCAGCATCATTACCCTGATTTCACAGGTGAGGACACAGACACTGTGTGTGTGTGGGAGGACGGGGGCGCAGGAGGCGGGGGGGGGGGCTTGTCCATGAGCAGAAGCAAACTGATTCCAATCAGTGGAGACCACAGCCACACCCCTGGTGGCCAACTCAATGGGGGCATCATCTGTAAAACCCCTCTGAGAGGTACCACTGGCAGCCTGCACACTACAGGGTGTTCAGACTACAGCTAAGAACCCCCAGAAAGATACCTAGGAAGGGTGAGGACGTCTCTGCCTCCAGTACACAGATAACGAGGCCTCAGGGAGCAAGTGACTCATGGCCCTAGGAGGCAACTGATTCAGGATCCAGGTGGCCAAGTCTCTAATAGATGTCCTGATTTTTGCATCTTCACAGACCGGTTATTTTGAAAACAATCCCTCATCAATACTGTCGTTAGACTAAAATGGTATTTTCCCCCAGTAACCAGATAACGATGCTGATGATCATTCGCTTCCATCTACTGCGCACCTCCTGCATAAAGAATCTGCCTGCAGTACGGGAGACCCGGGTTTGATCCCTGGGTCAGGGAAGACCCCCTGGAGGGAGGCAATGGCAGCCCACTCCAGCATTCTTGCCTGGAGAATCCTCTTGAACAGAGGAGGGCTACAATCCATGGGGTTGCAAAGAGTCAAATGAGCAACCAACACGTTTCTTTCTCTCCTGTGTCCCAGGCCACATCCAGACAACAATTACACACAGTCTCTGACCCTTGCCCTGGAATGTAGCTGTCAATAGTCTCACTCTTTAGAGGCAGAGGTGGTATCTCAGTGAACTTCACTCAGCGGCCCCAGGTAGATTGCTGGTGGATGGCAAGCCAGAGTTCTTCCCAGGACAGCTCCCCTGTTGCTCCCTGATTTCAGTCTTCAAACCATTTGATTGTTTAGATCCAGCACTGAGCAATACGTCCCATCACTTCTGGTGACTTCTGCTGGACAAACACGGGCGCTAGAAGCTCAGGAAAGAGCTGTTTCCACCGATGACAAGGGCTTTGCTCTAGTCATCACTGTTCCCACTGCCAGTGGAAGAGCTGGAGCCTGGGGTTCGAGGAAGGAGCAGTCTAAATGCAGAAATCACCCAAAAGCTGTCTCAAAGAAAGGCAGTGCTCTCATTGTCAAAACTCAAAACTGCTCAGCGTTAACAACCCTGTTCCTGCCTCCTCCCTGATCCAGAGCACCACCCTCCTAGTGAAAGCTCGAAGGAGGACCAAACACATCAAAGCCAAGAGTCTCACTTGGCATATATAGCAGAGCTTCCTGGGAGACAGATACAGCGGAGACGAAGGGGAGGAAAGAAATGAAAGAGGAAAGGAGAGAAACGCGAGGGGGAGAGAGGTGGTGGATGAGCATCTGCCACAGAAAGCACAGAAGCAACAAAGAAAGAAACGAAAGGGCATCCAGCAGTGGGAGGAGAAACAGAGAGAAGCGTGGAGAGGGGTGAAGAGGAAAACAGAAAGGAAAAGAGGACATGGGAAGAGAGAACCCAGCGCCATGATGGGAGCCCCCGACCCGAGTTGCAAAATGACAAGGATTGAGTGAGCAGTTTTTAATACAGATAATATTGTCCGTGTAGTCTATAAATATAAAATTAAATGCTGACCTCTCTGGTCCATGTCAAAAGTCCAAGCCAGTGTCAGCACATATTGTTTTTATTTGTTTCAAGAGAAAATAGATCAACAACATTAACCTCCCAATGAACAGAGAATTGAATGAATTAAAAAGCAGAGCCATAAATCGCGCCGGTTTTATTGGCACCGTGATAAACGCCTGGGGCCTCACGAGGAGTGGGGTCTGGGATAGTCTGTGTACCCCACAGCCTCCTGCCACCAAGAAAGGAGAAGCGATATTAAGACAGGGCACCGTTCGCCCACTCGAACCACCTCTATCCATCACCGTGACAGAGGCTGCAGCACACGTTCCGAGACGTATCGAGAAGGAGGAGAAACCAGGAACGAGGCAATTTGGAGAGGCCCTCGGGGACCCAGAGGTGCCCCAGTGGCCCACTCGCCAGCTACACTGGATGAGGGGAGTTGTAAGGGGCAGGGAGGAAGCTGGGCCTGGGATTTTCAGAACACAGCTGAGTCTCCCTGGCTGGAGCATCCTGGGGGATCCTGCCCGGGGCCCCCTTCCCACCCTCCCAGTTCTAGCTCTCCTCCGGCCAGTTGGTTATTCACAAGAGGAGCTGCTTGCCAGCAGAGGAAATGCATTTTATTTCCAGCTCAGGAATTCACACCATCACTTGGGCAGTTGCTAAATAAAACTTCATTCCTCTCACAAAGCTAGTTTCACATGGACCTTACGGCACTGCCTTCATGATGAATCTGAAAAATTCTTAATTACAGAGATGGGGCTGAGGACCAGCATTTACAAATAGCAGGCAAAGCGTCCACAAGAGTCATGCTCCCAGCCTGACCGCTCTGGCCCCCACAGATTCTGAGCTTTCCCTCCATGCACATCCCGCTTCCTTTATTAACAGGGCTGTGGTTCTAGAGGTGGGGAGGCAGGCAAGAGTGGCAAGAAAAAACTCTTAAAACTCTCCACTGGACTATCCCATAATCCCTCAGTGGGCACCACCCACTGAAAAGAGGAGGACCCAGTGGTTTGGGGAGAGGACTCGTAGGTGAAGGAAGTACACAGAAGGCAACATAAATCAGACTGAAAATAACTTCCATTTATAAACAAAAGAAATGTTATATATTTAGAAACCAATGGTAAACAAATTGACTGGATCATTAAAGCTCCAAAGTAATTACTCTTTGGAATGATTTTACAAAGCAATAAAGATTCTTTAGCTAGCCAAATATTTTCAGATAAGTGATTCTTTTACAAAGCTATTATTTGCTATACAGTTTCTACCGATTTAGTTACAACTATTTTCAGTCTGCCACCGATGGTGACAAAACTCGGTCAGGATGAACACAGAGTTAGCTGGGCTCAAGGACAGGATTTTTTAACCAGCTAGTTTTACATTAACTCAATCAGATGAGAGAGGCATACTCTCTGCCCATGCGAGGGAGTGCTTTGGTGCATTTCCACGGCCTTTTCAAATGAGGACTTCACTCTTTATAACAATGATAATGATAATAGTGGCCAGCACACACAGTGCTCACAACGGGTTTTACCCATATAAATACCTTTCATTTCCCCTGCCAGACAGAGCATCAGTGTGACATCCAGGAAACTGAGGCACAAAGAATATAGATAGTTCGCCCAGAGTCACCCAGTAAATGACAGAGGTAGGATTCCAGCCCAGGCAGCCTAGCTCTGCACGTGGCCACTACAATTATTTCTTCCCTAGGCCCTGCCTGGTGGCCAAACAAGTCTCCACATCATATTAATTAAAAGCCACCTTTGATCTCAAAGAGATACCTGCACCCCCTGTTCACTTCAGCTTCACTCACAATATTCAACATATGGAAACAATCTAAATGTCTGTCCATGGATGGATAAAGATGGCACTTGTATACAATGGAATAATAATTGGCCATGAAAAAGAAGGAAGTCGTGCCATTTGCAATGACTTGCATGAACCTGGGGAGTATTATGCTAAATGAAAAAGGTCAGATGGAGAAAGACGAATACTGCATGGAATCATGTATATGTGGAAACTGATTTAAAAAAAAAAAAAAAGGAATTCCTGGAAACAGAGAGTAAATGGTGGCTTCCAAGGGCTGGAGCTGGGAGAAATAGACAGATGGACAAAGGGTACAAGCTTTCAGTTGTTTATAAGAACCAAGTTTTTATAAGAACTTGTAATATCTGGAGTTTTAATGTGCAGTGGGTGATCATAGTTAATAACACTTAAATTTGCTAAGACAGTCGATCTTAAATGTTCTCAATACACACACACAGAAGTGAGGTGATGGATATGTTAATTAACTTGATGGTCATGACCATTTCACAACAGATACATGTATCAAATCATCACATCATACACTGTGAATCCACAAATTTAACTTGTCAATTATACTGCAATAAAGCTGGAAAACAAAAGACGACTTTTGTCCTTTACAGCTTATGTGCTGTGTAAATTTCCCTGCCCTAAACAAGGTGACAGCGTGGGTCATGAGATGAATGAGCAGAGCTTTTCAGACACTGGTCACCCAGGACTCCATTCCCCAGAGACGGACGGCTCTCCTGTCTCTGGGTGTCCTCCAGTAGGGTCTCACGGGAGCCCATGAATAGATGTTAATGACCTGATTTTTCTCTTTGAACTAGTCCAGTTAACTGAGACATGCCGGACAGCCTGGCTCTGGTCAACTGGCCAGGACCTATTACCAGCCGTGGCCTGGGGCTTCTAAGCTAGCTGCTAATTCTTCCGCTACACCCATCTCTTGCTGTGAGACATGCAAGAGGGACAGGGCTCAGCTTTCCTCAGCCTGTTTTCTCTTCTCTAAAATGGGAATTCATAAAGCACTACCCTCACAGGGTTTGTAAAAGCCTGTGTAAAGCACAAAGCAGATGTTCCATAAAAGTTAGCTCTTGAATGGGGCTGCTTTTCTAAGTAAAAAGAGAGGAGACATGATCTGGGGCTACAGCTCTGGTAGGCCTGGAACCCCTCACCAGGGGGCAGGGCAAACAAACCCACTGACAGCTACCATCCTCGGGTGCTAGATGGCCATGGTCTATCCTTCAAGAAGCATCTCTGGACTTCTGTGGTGGCTCAGTGGTAAAGAACCTGCCAGTGTAGGAAACTCGAGTGTCATCCCTGATGCAGGAAGATCCCATATGCTGCGGAACAATGAAGCCCATGCATCTCAACTTTCAGCCTGTGCTCTGGAGCCTGGGAGCCAGAACTATCGAAGCCCATGCGCCCTAGAGCCTGTACTCCACAATAGGGGACGCCACTGCAATGAGAGGCCCATGCACTGCGACTAGACAGCAGCCCCCACCGTCTACAACTGGAGGGAAGCCCAAACAGCAACAAAGGCCCAGCAGAGCCAAAAAGTAAACAAAGATTTAAAGTTTCTAAAAAGGAAGCCTCTCTGAGAGCCAGCTCTGGCCCAGATGCTATGAACTCAGATGCTATGGCCCAGATGCTCTGGGGGTTCCCTTTTTGAGAGTCACCTGGGGAATTCAGTTCTGATTCCACCAGCTCCAGTAACTACATTGTCTTCTAAGGACACGACTAGCTTAGAACAGAGCTCTACAGTATACCATATCCCTTTCAAGCCTGAGCACAGATGGACAATCAGAGCTCCAAGCTGTGGACATTCACCCTTGTGCCACCTGGTACTCAATCCCAGCCCCTCACCTCAAAGGAGGCCTTTTATTGAGGGCCTCAACATGTCCAAAATGAAGAAAGAGACTGATGACTTGGCAACTGAAATGAGAACACGTGCCATGCTGGACCCCAAGCAATATTCATTCCGTCCCAGCTAATAGATCCAGAAATAATTCCTGTTAATTTCTCTACCTCCTAGAAAGAGACATTACTAATTCAGATAAGTCATTGCTGAACTAAATGCCGAAATAATAGACTGAGACCTTCAAGATCCAGATTTGTTTGTCAGGGAAATGCAAGTCATCTTCTTTGGTGGGGGAATGTTGAAAAGAATTTAGGAAGGAGGCTGGACACCTACTCAGCTTTCAAGACTGTGACTGTCTCTGCATCGGCGTGTGTGGTAGACATTCTGTTTAGGAAGCGGAGGTCTTGTCCACAATGACTTGGATGGATTGGTGAGTCGACAATGATGAGGCTAATTAATTCAGGTGGTGTAGACACTCCAACTGGGTAATTCAAGATGGAAAGGTAGAGTTCAGCACGTGTGAGAAATAAAAGTATTAATCTCCTTTATCACTCTGTTTTATAGAGAACTTTTATTAACATGTGCTGGAAAAGGAGGGGTAGAGGATGAAACAGCCACATGTCAGCCGTTTTCTAAGGGAGACTGGCAAGGCTCTGGCCCATAGATCTTCAGAGAATGATGTTGAGTTATTACCCACCATTAGGAGGGAGGGTTCATTTCTCATTTGTCTGGGGTAGAAAAGCTCCTTCCATAATATTGAGAGCTAATAGCTCCACAAAGAGTAGAGTTTTGGTTCCTAAATTACCAGGATTGGCTCTGAATCAAGTCTAAACTCACCCAGCTCTCCATTCCCCACATTCCACACAAGCAACACCAAACCTGGATCAGATGTCCTTGGGGAGCAGCAAGAAAACAGCCTAACATCCAAGCAGCTGATAAAATATCACGTAGCCCTCAAATGGATACATTTTGCTGAATTCTAAGGTTTTATCGGGAGGATTGACGTATGTGAATTGAGCCTAATATTTTCATCTTTGTTTCAAAAGTGTTTTTAGCCCATTTCCAATCTTAACAAAAGACTGCATTCCCCCAAAATGAAGGGGCTCATTTTGAAACCGATGATTTCTCTCCTGCTTTTAGGGGGGAGTTGAGGCAGGTGCATTCATTTCCACCCGGCAGGCATCTGTCTTCTTCCTGGCTTTGCAGACGACTAACTCCTGCCTCCCCCCGTCCCCCCACCAGTGGAGACAAAGCTCCCAAAGGCAGGCAGGAGGTGACTGGTTCAGGTATTGATCAACTCTTACTCACATAAAACCTTTCACCTCCCTCTGAGCATGACGGCCAGCCAATGTCTGATATTCACTTGTGGAAATAAACTGGAATATAAAAAATCTGCATCCATGACAACATGGGCTATGATCTCATCTGATGCTCCACACTGAGCAGAGGGCAGCTCCAGGCAAGCTGGAGAAATTGCACACCGGGGACGCTGGAGCTGTACAGCCTGCTGGACAACCTGGGGGACAGAAGGCTCTGCCACCAATGCCCAAACCCACCAACCATCTTTAGTGCATGGGGCTGCTGCAGAGCCTGGATGCAGTGAAGGTCAAGGCAGGAAGGAAGCTTGGCCCTAATAGTCATCACTATAGTAAATTTCCTACATACAATTGAGTTCTGTTCCAGGAGTATGTTCGTGACTCCAATTTGTTTTGTGAGTCCAACAAAGTTAGCCTAGATACTCAGCTAACACAGTTATGTAGTACTGTGTTTGTAATAGGTTTGTAATACTTTTCACACAAATAAAACATAAAAATGTAATAAACAAAAAATAAAGAAACCATTTTTAATCTTACAGTAGAGTACCTTGAAAAGTACAGTAGGGCAGTATAACAGCGGGCATACAGAGGCTGGCACTGAGTGAATAAGCAAGAAGAGTTACTGACTGGAGGAGGGAAAAGGGGTAGGAGATGGTAGAGCTGAAGAATCACCAGCATAAGGAGAAAGAAGGCAGGCTGAAACTTCACTCACACCTGAGTTTGATGGCTCCGGTTCTGGTTCCTTGATGGATTCAATCTGAACTATCCCAGGGCTTCCCTGTGGCTCAGTGGTAAAGAGATGCCTGCCTGTGCAGGAGACATGGGTTCGATCCCTGATCGGGGAAGATCCCACATGCCGTGGAGCAACTAAGCCCGTGTGTCGTAACTATCGATCTTGTGCTTTAGAACCTGGGAACCCCAACTACTGAGCCCATGTGCCCTAGAGTCTGTGCCCCACAACAAGAGAAGCCACTGCAATGAAAAGCCCTCACACCGCAACCAGAGAAAATCTCAAGCCGCAACAAAGACCAAGTACGGCCAAAAATACATAAATAATAAAAATAAAAATTTAAAAAATTTATCTACATCCGTGCTTCCAGACATCCTAGGCTTCCAGAAATAAAGATACTCCACTCCTGTACTCTATACACTACTGCTCACTGAAGCACACAGAAGCACAATCACTTTTAGAGGAGGTACTCACTTGACAACGGACGTCAGACCTGTGAACTAACACGTGATTGGACATGTGAACGCATGTCTGCATCTTTGAAAGTTTGGAACGTGGAGTTTCGTACGTAAGGGGCTGACTATTATTTGCTATGCATGTGCAAGCCCTGTGCTGTGGGCTATGCTCCTATCTTCCCAATCGGAAAAGATTACACAGGTGATTCAGAGCCAGGGCTCCTGGAACCACTGGTTCAAGAGGAGCTCATGGTGGAAGCCAGCATTCCGTGGTGGAGTAGGGCACATCATAGCCTCAAAGCATCTTCCAGCTCCATGCAACAATTCCTCTGAGCAGCAGCCCTGAGACGCCAGAAGGGAAGGATCAACTCCATTTCTGATGATATGCTAGAGGCCCAAAGGGTATGTCACTCATTCAAGCCCTAACCAAAATGGTGGTGCTCAGTTGCTCAGTCACATCTGACTCTGCAACCCCAGGGACTGTGGCCCACCAGGCTCCTCTGTCCATAGCATTTCCCAGGCAAGAACACTGGAGTGGGTAGCCATTTCCTACTCCAGCAGATGTCCCCAGCCCAGAGATCAAACCCATATCTCTGGCATCTCCTGCAAGAGCAGGTGGATTCTTTACCACTGAGCCACCTGGGAAGCCCCAACCAAGATACCCGTACTGTTTGAGACTTTGCATATAGCTAGAAAGAAAAGAAATTGAAAGATACATCTAATAAATGATGTTATGATTTTAAATATTTACTTTCTTACATGTTAACATATTTAACATACCCACAAGTCAATGTACAATTATTATGATAATTGTACGATTTATTATACCATTAATTCAGAATACATTGTAGATAGTGTGGGGTGGTAATAGGCCAATCATTTAAAGTCAACGTAAGGGTTCCTTCAGCATCCAGCCAGGTGTAACATGGGCTCAATTGGAGGTCGAGCCAGAGCTCTTAGTATCAGGCTCAGGTTCAAATCAGCATCGGGTTTGGCTCCCTTGACTCTCAGGTCTGCGAATTTTCTGCCTTTCCAGGGCCACTTAGTGTCCAACTAGGCAACTGTATGCTTGGGGTGGGGGTAGTTCTCCAGCCACAGACTGTGCTATCCAGCAAAGCCACCCCTCATAGTTTAACAGCTACTACTTTTCCCCAAAATAGCTTGTCGGCTATATGACTAACAGTTTATAAGACATCTTAGATGTATCAAGACCAAAGACACCTATAAACACAAGTTAATCCCATCAATTTCCACTGCTTCAAGTGCAGGAGGAAGGACACATTACAAAGAGGGTCATCACTCTTCACACTCTGGAAGGTGACCCACGGGACAACTGTGCACAGAATGTTCAAAATATTTTCAGCCAGAGACCCCCAAGGAGCCCCAGAGAGCATGAAAAAGAAGTAGCCCAAGGACCCTTGCCTGGGCAGCTTTGAAGAGAACTTCTTTAAAGCTTACTGCATGAGAGGAAGGGGAGATGGTGGGACAACACGTGTTGTGTGGCCTCTCCTGCACTAATTTCCCCCTTTCTTGGTCTCACAGTACATAGATGGTCCTTGGAAAAGCACATCTCCCCTTCTTCTGTCCGGTGGTTTGAATGAGCTGTTCCACTCAAGGCTTGAGTGGTGCCATTCAGAGCATAACGGTGTGCCCCCACGTCACGATTGCAGGGAGTATTTCTATCTCCAAGAGCTTTCTGTTAGTGCCCTATTCTCAATAAACAATCCTAGAAAAATGAGACACTTTAATTTGCACTAAGGTGTTAATGACTGAAGAGCAAAGACCAAGTTACATCCCACAGAGAGCACTTGAGTATCGGAGAGTCATGAGCTTTGTTGCAGACTCTGTCACAGTTTCCCCTTTTAGAGGCTGTATGACCTTGAGCAGAACAAATCTTTTGACCCCTTTTGGCCATAGTCAAAATGAGGTGGGTCTTTCTGCTGTCTTTCTGTGGTTTAGATGATATTTGTAAAAGCTCAGCACAGGCACCAAGTATTATCACTTAGGGATGAGCAGGGAGGTCTTCATATATTCACAATCACTTCACTCACCAGGATCAGCCAGGACCCTCACCAGGGTCAGAGCCCCCAAGCTCTTTCACTACCTGATGGCTGAATTTGTCTCTCTCCTCCTGAACTTCCTGATTCATGGAGAGGACTAGCACTGAGCACCTGGAGACCATGAAAGGCTTTGAAGGCAAGGTGGCAATGAAGAGACTCAGGGCGGCGGAAAGAGGACTAGAGTGGGTGTCTTGAGTCCTGGTCAGCTGCTTGCCTCTGGCTCCAGTATCTTGGATGACCTTGGAGATATATATATATATATGAAAGTCACTCAGTCATGTCTGACTCCTTGTGAGCCCACGGACTCTATAGTCCGTGGAATTCCTGAGGCCAGAATATTGGAGTGGGTAGAGGGGGTAGACTTTCCCTTCTCCAGGGGATCTTCCCAACCCAGGGATTGAACTCAGGTCTCCTGCATTGCAGGAGGATTCTTTACCAGCTGAGCCACAAGAGAAGCCCAAGAACATTGGAGTGGATAGTCCACTATCTCTTCTCCCCCATATCTTCCCGACCCAGGAATCAGACCTTGGACATGGCCTTCTTTTCTGGCTCATCTTCTTTGCACGTGGCTATAGTGAGAATCCTGGGGTTGTTCCACCAATTTAACTCTTGCCGCAGTTGGATCAGTGTGCTGCAGCCTCAGACCTTGGCTGCCACACAAGGAGACCTACTGTGGTGCTCCTTGGCTTCCCAGGATATTCTTGAGTGATTCATTCATGAGCACTTGGTGTTAATTCAGGAGTCTGCTGACATGTAGAGGTTGGGGAGAGAGATGAATCACTCAGTTACACATGGTGAAAGTCTCAAGGCAACGGTAAACTGTTTCTATCTGACTAGGAGCCAGGTCACAAGTCCGAGGCAGACTGAGGAAGGAGGAGACCGCCTTTGGGTTTCACAGAGAGACAGTTATTGTGTGTTATCAGTGTCACATATAAATAAGCATGTACATTTACATATGTATCCATAAAGACACATATATATTTTTACACTTGAACATCTAAAGATACAATTGCCGGAGTGTTCCCAATGATTCCTTGATTCTCTGTCCTTCCCAGGCTCTGGACATCTTACACTAAGCCTATTTTACCTTTCCAACGAGTCTATAGCTCCAGGCTGCTCTGAAATAGTGGATATGTATCAATTAGCTTTTGCCATATAAGAAACTGCTCCAAAATATCATGGTCGCAACAACAGCCTAGCTCACCATTCTGAGTCAGCAATCTGTGCTGGGCTCAGCTGGATGGTTCTTCTGGACTTGGCTTACTGGCATGTCAGCAGTCAACTGCTAGATCACCAGGAGGTTGGATGGTCTAAGAGAACCTCAGATGGGATGGTGTGTCTTACTCTCCATGGTCTCATTGTCCATCAGATTAGCACAGGCTTGTTAGCATGGGGTTCCCAAGGTTCTTAGAGAAACAGCACAGAAGCATGGGGCCTTGGCTCAGAAATGCACATTGTTTTCATCTTTTGTTGCTTTCTGCAGTCAAAGAAAGTCACACAAACAGTTCAGCCACATGAACTGTTCTGGAGGAGGAAAAGCCTTCATTTCCTGATGGAAGTGGACTTGATAAAGTTGTTTTGTGGGGACAGAGAGAAGGCTATAGTTATGGCCAGGTTTACAAATAGTTGATCAGAGGACATACAGTAAAGGTCCCTAGAAAAGGCTGGGTCTGGAGAATTATCAAGAGTTCCAACCAAGCAGCGCAGGCCTTGCTCTCCCGTGACTCCACCCCATGCCCTCCACTCCTTTGTTGCTGCAGTAACCCTGCTGTTTCCCCCAAACATGAGGAAATCATTTTGCTCTGTTATGTTTTTCACTGACAGTTGAGAATACTTTTTTACCCATTTATGGGTGCAAATTAATGAGATGACAACAGACTGAAACCAATGACAACTGCTAATCTGTAAGCAAAAACAAGGGATGAGGAGCCGAGAGCAGTACAGCTGTTTTATTTTAATTGAGGAATGATTTTATGTTAGAAACACTCAATATTCACAGCAAATTAAAAATAATGAAGTGAATTGATACCAAGGATTTTTTTTTTTCTTTTTGCTTACTATCCCTTTGTAAATCTATTTCTTCACACAAATTGACAGGCCTAATTGATACATACGCTATTATTCCTCATTAGTAGTCTGAATAAAATAATTCTTGATTAAATTTATTGCAATTTACCAATCTAGCATAATGTTTGCAAGCTATAAAAGTCAATCAGCAGGAAACCAGGGGGAAGCAATGACATTATTACATTTTATATAACATGTAAGTAGTCTCCCTGCCCCAGCAAAAGGAAGGCCAACAGAAGACTCCCAGGTGGGTAGCACACCATGAAGTGGGAGCCCCTACCCCAGACCAGTTTTCAAAGGCATCAGCAAGAGCTCCAAGGCCCTCTCTCCCCGTGTAGCTGGCCTGGGCTCGAGCCATCCCTGCCCTCCTGGCTGTGCCTGTCCTCAGGTGGGCCTTCAGTTGTTCATGACTATGAGTTCCAGGGACTTCCAGGGAGGGGCCTGAGGCTGGCAATGGAACCTGCCAGGCACACCTGTCCCAACCCAACAGGATATCAGAAGATGTGCTGCTTAGAGAAAAGATGAGAGAATAAAGCCACATGAGCCCCAAGAGCTTGTTTTTCCCAGGTTGCCTGTCCTAGAGTATCCACATCAGGGGCAGTCCTGAGTCCAACTGCTCTCCAGTGAAGTTAAGAGCTCCCTGGACTTCCTGATCCCTAGGTACCACAGGCTGGCAGCATTAAATGTTATGTCCAGCCCCACCATAATGTTTTACTTGGCTCTATGGGATTAAAAATAATAAATGAATATTAATTGCCAATTTTTAAAACTTGATAATTGCACATATATACTTGGTATCAGGTTTTCCTTGAAGAATAGGAATATCTAGCCACAGTGGACACCGTTCCGTATGCAACTGGGTCAAAGCTGTCCGCTTGGAGTGGATGACATTCTCTGCTCCTCATTATCTCAAGTTCTATCCCTTCACTGTTGTCCATCACCTGCCTGCACCTATAGCATCTATGTCTCTGATGCTTTTGCAGTGTGCTGTGTGACTTTTGCAGTGCATGATCTTTGCGAGCTAAAGGTTCTGTTCTTTGCAGTTCTGGATCATTTCAAAATGGTTGTGCGCTCTGAGTTATGTTGCGTTTATTAGGGGGCACTTGGCTCTTGACATGGCAAACCTGTAGCAACCCCCGAGACAGGAAGGTTTACCCAAAGCACGTCCCCACTGGCTCTTCACCATCCTGTGCCTGGTACAAACACCCTGAGCTGGACTCAAGTCTTCCCTACCCACCACCGCCACTTCTATATCTATGCTGTTGAGCATTTAACCCTCCATAACCCCCTCTACCCTCTGTAAACACACTCGTACTGTGTCCCATTCCCCAAGGTTCTGCTCTCTAGACTATGAGCTGTGAATATCCACTCTTCCCCAAAGTCATGAGCTGTGACTAGTGCCTAGGACGAGTCACAGACAAGAGTGTCTTTTGGATTCCTGTATCGTGAAAGTCTCCACCTAGAGCAGAGCTCTGAGAAGGATAGGGGCAAGAATAGCTATCTTGACCAGACGGACCTTTGTTGAAAATTTCATCAGACTCAACAGTATCATGAAGATCTCCTGGAACATAGTAATAAATGGTTTTAGACATGGCCCCTATGACTACTCTCCTGACCATTCCCGTTAGTTCCTTAGCAGCAATGAGATGTCACCCTGTAGGTTACAGAATGCTTCAGACATGCCCTTCTCCTCTGGCTCTGGGATGTGCCAGGAGTGGAAGGAGCAGAAAACATCTCACGGGGGGACCATGCATGGCAGAACCAGTAAGGAAGCCTCTCCGAGGAGAGATAGGACTTCCCAGACACGAGACTTCATGTGTACAACCAAAGGCAGATAAGACAGTGAAACAAGTTCTCAAATCAAGGATCCCCCAGCTAGGGATCCCAGGATGAGCCTAGAGGCATGACAGCTTCTCTGCAAGGGCCTTGAATGCTGCTGGATCTGTATAAACAAACATGTGCCCAGTAGCCCCGGTGCACGTCTCTCTTTATGCTCCAATACTGGGAATCTGACTTCTGATGGACACTTTCTCCTACAGATTCCCCAAGAACAGATACACAGCACAGTTCACCATTTCCCAATCCCAGAGCTCTCCTCCTACTTCTCCACATTCCCAGTCCCAAGGAAGAGTCAACCATATGTACTCAAACTGCAACCCCCAAAGACACCTTCCACCTTCATGTGCCCTTAGTCCGAGTTAGTCTTCTCTCATCCCCACACAATCAATGTGGTCCAGACCACCACTTTCTCATTCAAATGCGCCATGCAGGCAGTCCACTACATCTATCTTAATCACTGTTGCCTCAGCACCTAACAAAAATCCCCAAAACACAATAATAATAACAATAATAACAAAAGTGTGGTTTCTTATATTGGACACTTATGTGTTGGCACTTGTATAGATGTTTTATATCCATAATCTCATATAACAATTCTCTGGAGCGAATATCATTATTATTGTTGCTTACACATGAGGAGAAGGAAGCTCAGAGAAACTGTGCCCAAGATCCCAAAGCTAGAAAGTCCCAAAGCAAACTAGATCTGCTCCAACTGATCCCAGAGCCTGGTTTCTACATCCACAAGCTAGTTGCCTCTCTGGGCACTTAGTGATGTTCACTGATTAAATAGGTGGATCATCACACTCTTAAGGCAATCTCCATGCCCCTAGCTGTGCTCCTTCCAAATTGTTCTCCACTTGTAGCCACCGTGGCTATGGCTTAGCATCTTCAGACTCTCCTGAGTCTGGCTTGAAATATCTAACCTCTTCTTTTCACTCCATCCTCGCATCTCCTCACTCTTTCATCAGCCAAACCATCTACCTTAATGTTCCTAGGTTGGTGCCCCACATTATTTCTTGTTTCTGTCCCTTGTAAAGCCAGTCCCTCTGCCCACAATGCCTTCCTCCTCAGCTCCCCCAGATCTAAAGCTCTCAACCTAGACCCTGCTTCCTCCCACCTGATTCAGTCCACCTAGCAAAGATGCCCATCCTTTGTGTCCTTATGGTACCCTGCCCTGTTCCACAGGACAGTAACTGCCAGGTACTGTTGTCTCTGCTCTATGAACCTGCCAGTTACTTCAGGTTCAGTGGGTGTGTGTTCAGTCTGGGCTCTCCATTGGCGAACACAGTGGCAGACATGTAAATGTCCATGCTTGACATGCCTCTTTATTTTATAAGTTGATTCAATAAACTTATTGGTGATCAAAGACAGATCAATATGCAACTTAACTGGGGTTCAAGGATCCACAATCAGGACTTCTCTGGTGAGCCTGTGGTTAAGAATCTGCCTGCCAATGCAGGGGACTTGGGTTCGATCCCTGCTCCAGGAGGATTTCACATGCCTTGGAGCAACTGAGCCCATGAGTCACAAAGACTGAGCTCATGCTCTAGAACCTGTGCTTTGAAACAAGAGAAGCCACCCCAAAGAGAAACCTGTGCACCATAACTAGAGAGTAGTCCCCACTCACCATAGCTAGAGAAAGCCCACACAGCAGTGAAGACCCAGCACAGCCAAAATAAATGAATTAAGGTGGAATTTCCCAAGCGGCATTAGTGGTAAGGAGCCTACCTACCAAAGCAGCAGACATAAGAGACATGGGTTCAATCCCTGGGTCAGGAAGATCCCCTGGAGGAGGGCATGACAACCCAATCCAGTATTCTTGCCTGGAGAATCCCATGGACAGAGGAGCCTGGCAGGCCGCGGTCCTTAGGGTTGCAAAGAGTCAGACACGACTGAAGCAACGTAGCACACACACACAAATATAAAAATACTTCCTTAAAAAAAAAAAAAAAGAGAAATCAACAGTCAGTAAAAACTAATGTACCTTGATGAGACAATGTCGTCAGCAATCTAGAGGAGTGATTTCCAGGCTTGGTGTGTGTCAGAATCACCTGGTTGGCTTACTAAAGCACAGATGGCTGGGCCCTACCTTCACAGTCTCTGATTCAGTAGATCTGGGAAGAGGAGGGTGGACTGAAAATGTCTAGCAGGTTTCCAGGTCACGTTGATGTTGCGATGAAAGCCACTCTTCTAGAAGATTCTGGAAGTGCCCATCAGAAAACAGTAGTACCCAATAATACTAGAAGGAAATGCAAAAGAAGAAATGAAATACAAGCTTCTTGTCTTGTGAGGTTTCTGTCTCCAGTTTGTGATGCACCAAGCTCTCATCTTAAGGCTGCAAAAAGGGCTTGGAGGACAGCCACACCCAGCCTAATGTCAACATTCACGTGTATCCCAGCCTCTTGCTGCAGATTTCCTGGCACAGAATGGCCACCTTTGGCACCTGGCTCTGCATGCCAGGCATCCAGACCCAGAACACAGGCTTTGCTGAGATGCCCTGTGCATCCTGCTGGCCATCAAACAAGGCCTGACCGCTCCTTGTGGATGGCAGTGGCTCCAGGCAAACCAGTGGCCTCCTGCAGACATCTCGAGCAGGAGGAAACAAACAGAATAATCTCTGAAATTTGATACCCGTTCCAGACACAAGTAGCAACAAACTTAGCGACAAAGCTGTCAAAATATGTTCCACAGCCTCGTTGGCAAGAGATCTGGACACACGAAAGAAATTCAGCAAAACCAAATCAGTTGCCAAACTGGGAGGTTTGACAGCGTGCTCGGGAATACATTTAGATCAAAACAGGAACACATCCAAAGGAGCGAGTGTCTCCATAAATTATTATGGAATGATTAGAAATAATTAGTCAGTGATTTCAAAATATTACATATATTTTTCAGTGGTATTGAGGGGACGTGTTATATAACGTGGGATTTTGTTTTTACATTGGGTTTTTCTATTTTTTTTTCCTTACTGCTCTCCAGCAGTTTTCAAAAGATAGGGGCCACAGATGTAATACTCCACCATGCAAATCATGGTGGCTTAAAAGAATACGTTTTTAGGCAACAGGATTGCTTCGCAAAGCTTCTAAAGGAAGAGAAATGGCAGAAAGAGATTCTTGTTCCTTTCTGGGCCTTTTCGTGGGGCATACTCTCTAGTTGCTTTTCCTGAGTTAGAGTTTTGTATCAAAGGGGTTTACATTTACAAAGATTTACATTTACAAAGACCTCTAGCAGGTGGTCTGAGAAGGCAATGGCAACCCACTCCAGTACTCTTGCCTGGAAAATCCCATGGGCGGAGGAGCCTGGTAGGCTGCAGTCCATGCGGTCGCTAAGAGTCAGACACGACTGAGCAACTTCACTTTCCCTTTTCACTTTCATGCATTGGAGAAGGAAATGGCAACCCACTCCAGTGTTCTTGCCTGGAGAATCCCAGGGACGGGGGAGCCTGGTGGGCTGCTGTCTATGGGGTCGCACAGGGTAGGACACGACTGAAGTGACTTAGCAGCAGCAGCAGCAGCTAGCAGGTGGTTGGACAAGCCCCTGATCCTGCTGGGGCTCACCCAAGCTCACATGGAATTCTGAGCAAAGCCAGGCTGGAACCCTAGCTTCCTGACTTTCAGGTTATTTCTTTGGACAGGACAGACCTGGGACCCAAAGTCTCCTATGGACTTTCTGAAGAAACTTCGTTCCAGAGACAGATCTTTGGAAACAAGTCCGTTCCTAGCATTCTTGCCACACATGAGAAGAATTCTTGTCCAGGCAAGAGAGGGATGCCTCCTGGGCTCTGCTCCTTCAACTGGCCCCAGAGTGTCCAACCAGACCTGAATCAGCCAACCCCAGATCTGGGCATCACCCGGGCTGGCAGTGTTCCCTCCCGTCTCACAATCGTAGGAAGGCAGACCAGGAAAGACTTACCCTCTTCACATTTCAGAGGGACAGTGAGACCCAGGTCTACCTTCACACACAGAGGAGAGAACATCCCACCACCCAAGCGTAAGGAGCTCCGCAGGCCATGTGAAACAGTAAAACGTTGGCCTCACGTTACTGTCCCTGCCAGCCTCCCTGGCCCTAGCTTTTTCCACTTTCTCATCTAGAGTTAAGACTTAACGTCTTGCCAAGGGGTATTAACTTTTAAGTTGCCATAAAACCAAATAATTATATTTATCAATTTGTTTTAATTACAGAGCACAGCTAAGCATATGTATGAGTTAGCCGAGAAAGCCAGCATGCGCACCTGCTGTGAGGAGCGCTTTCCAAAAGGAGACGTGAGGAAAATATTTGAATTCCATTTCCCTGTTCTAAAGTCCCATTTGGAAAAAAAAAAAAGAGGGAAGAAAAGGCAAGACTTCCAACACAGAAGCAGGCCTTTACAGTTACGGCCTTTTACAAGATGATCTGAGCTATGTTCCCTGTCTCTGAGGAAGGCACCAGCATATAAAATGGTAGTGAATTTGCATTACTTCCAATCCATCATTCTTGGGTGTGCAGGGAGAAACCAGGGGACCCGCTGCAACAAAGCTCAGCCTTCGTGTTGACAGATTCTTATTTAAGTGACTATGAATACAACAATTCCACAAATAATTTGTCAAGTGTGTGGCTGAACTGGCTCTGAACCCTGATAAATACCGCCTCTCCTACCGCTGCAAAGCAGCATGCTTGGTGTGCGGACACCGCGGAGTAGGCACGAGGGTGGAACAATCAATGCTGCTGTATTTCTCTTCTTTGCGGTTTAGCGAAACAAAACAAACAAACCCCCAAATCACTCTGAAGGTGGCTTTTTTCCCCCAGTGTTAAGTATCCCTTTGATTGTACACCGGGCTCTCCACACGGAGCCATAGGAGTCCCTTTGCAGACCACGCTGATGGCCCCCTGGCCACAGAAGCTTCCAGCTTTCCCCTTGGAGGCTCCAGTCAAGTCACTTGGTCAAGGTTCTCCTGGCTGTGGTCCTAATCGGTGCACCTGGCACCTGGAGCCCAGTGGCTGTGACCCCATGGGGTGGCCAGCCATGCAGGGGCTGCACTGGCAGACTTGTAGTTCAAGACGTGCCTGGAAGACTGGGGTGACAAGTCTCCTTGAACAAAACGTAAATCTAATCATCTTTGAAGACTGCAATATACACCTAAATGTCTCTTGCAGATGTAATTTAGTATGCATTATTAATTTATTTTTCATAAAGCTCCCCAGCTCCTGAGAGGGTGAGTGAGAGCACAGAACTGCCCGGATGATAAGTCTCCTTTGTCAGGGGAAGGCGGGCATGGTCATACAATTTCCCTTCCTAAAACCCCATCCAGGAGAATGCACAGACACTTCTTAGGGAAAGAAGCCTCCTGCAAACTAGATGTTTCCAGACATTTTAATAAAGTGCCGACCTCTAATGGGACATGAACACTCTCTCAACCGCTTGCAAAGTGAATGGTAACTTATGATGCTGGACCACCAGGCAGAAGAGGGACCTTCTGCATGTCAATTACACTGAAACTTTTGATGTTCGGATTGTAATGCCTATAGAAATAATTAAGAAATAATTAACTCATTCTAACACAAAATGCTAATTATTTATTGTTTATAAAGCAATTTTAAATAATGCAAAAGCTCATGCAGTTGGGACCATCATGATTTTCCAGTCATTAACTTAACCAGAATTTGCATTTTGGGACTCTAGCCAGTGACTTACATGCAGTCCTTAAGTCATTTTTCAAACACCCTGTCCTATCTTAATCTATTCATCATTAATCACATTTGGTCACTTTACATAGAGAACACTATTCACATGAAAGATAAAAGAAATACATTAATAAAATGAAAGCAAGTTGGAATACTTCAAAACATAAGGTAGGGGATGAATATGGTTATCACAGCAATTTATACACCGTGCACTTAGCATTAAAATAGGGCTGGTGGAGCTGTTGCTTATTATTTAAAAGGGACTGTAAGGAGGAGCCAGCTTTTATCATATCAGACACCCTTTCCCACTGTTCTGAAATGAGAGCATGCATCTAAGCTGGTCCCAGCAGCAGCTCTGCCCTCCCACACCTGGGGTGGGTCCGCAGAGCATGGAGAAATCCAGAGCCTTCTCTAACCCAAGTTCCCTCCCCCGGTCACTAGGCCAGCTGAGCAAAGATGCATTCTGGGGCCACTCCTAGGAACTGGTTCATCTTCACCTGATGCTGTCCCTTCAATTTCCTTGGAGGTCACACAGAGGTTATGCTGGATCCCATTCAGTGGCATCAAGACCTCCTAGTCCAGTAACGCCTAACTCTGGGCCTAAAGGTTTGGTCCTCTATGGGCTCTTAGACATTCTGTGGGATGTCCCCTCCTGGGGACATCAGCAGAGCAGAATTGTGGGCTCATTTCCCATGTCAATGGAAGCAACCTGAAAAGGGAGAAGAAAAGCAAGAGAAAAGGGAGGGAGGAGGCAGGGAGGGAAATTGCGTCTGCTGTCACCATTTCTCCCACCCAGAAGGTCCACAGCCATCACAGACACACAATATTCTGAGCCAGCTGGGCCCTTCTTGAAGCCCACAGACTCCCCAAGCTCCCCTGGGTGGCTCCTTAATCAGGGCCATGGTACTAAGCGTGTACTGGGGCTGAACCACTGGATTTCCGAGAATTGGTTAGATAATGGTTGTGTCCTTCAAGGATTTCCACCAATTAGGTGGTAGTGGGGTTGGGGGATTGGAGTGTGGCCAGGCTGCAGGCCCTTTGGTGAACTGAGGGACATCTTCAGAGGAGGATGATTAAACCCCTACCCAACCACATAGTTGGCAGGAGAGACAATCCTCCCAGACCGGGCAGTGCTAATGCTGGGGTCAGTTATGTGGGTATGTGTAAGGTTCAGTTTGGAGGCACCACAGGGCCTAAGATAACTAACATATTCAGTATGTTGGTCTCTTCAGTGTATATTCAGCTGTTTGGGCCACTATAGTAAGATATCACAGACTAGGAGGCTTATAAATGACAGAAATTTATCTCTCACAGTTCTGGAGACTGGGGAATTCACTCACGATCAAGGTGCTGGCAGATTCAGTGTCTGGTTAGGGCCCACTTTCTGGTTTGTAGACAGCTGTCTTTTCTCTGTATCTTTATTTGAATGAAAGAGTGACGGAACCCTCTGGGGTCTCTTTAAAAGGCACTAATCCTATTCATGAGGGCTCCACCCCCATGACCTAAGCACTTACTTCCCAAAGTCCCCACTTTCTAATACTATCACAGTGGAGACATCATCACATCCAAACCTTTAGTCTATAGCAATTGGATACAGACAGAAGTCAAATACAGAGAACTGTGAAAATCTAACTAAATTACTTGAAATTTTCTTTGCATGGTGCACAAGAAAAGTGTTGTGCAGAGCCTGAGTGTTCCAGGGTTCTAAATAAGTGCAGCAAAATGTGGTACCTGGGCTGTGATCCTCAGCAATCTCACCCCTGAAATAGAGTGAGCTCTGTGAGGGCTGGGGACCACACTGCTTGAATTGCCTCTGTATTTCCAGCACCTACAACAGTGCTGGGCATGTGGTAGATCTCCTTTCTGATTGACCACTAATAAGAAGTTAAATAAAGCTAAATACAATTGAGTGATTTTAATGATGTTAAGTATATTCAGCTGACCCACAATGAAGTGCCCGAATCCAATCATTTCCAACCAGCAGACAAATCTGGAGAAAAGAGCTTGATTATAATCCAGCACCCTTTGGGCCATATCTTTATTTTTAATATTTTACTCAAATCATGTTTTGGGGACCTCCCATGAGCCAAGTGCTCTATGAGATGAAACCATTGCCCAGGCTGTGCTGGGGGGAGGGGCTGGCTGCCAGTCACGATGGAGGCTGGCCAGGAGATGTCCCTCCAGACAGTTCCAGAGCGGCTGAGGTAGACAGACTGGCTGAGTGGCTCAGACCCAGAATGGGGTGAGGGAGGTCCCTGGCAGAGCAGTCAGGGAAGGTGAGGGGGAGGGCTTGTGCCATGCTGTTGCAAGCACGGCGACTGCCTGCACTCTGGAATACTGAGCTACTGAGCGGGTCAATGTTCTATAGCCAGACTCCCATCATTGTTGTGAGATGGGAGGAGGCGAGTACGGAGCAAGAGGAAGGGGTGGACAAGGTGAGGGAAAGATGAGGGGCCTAGGAGGAGTCCAACACTGGGTGGGGCCAATGACAAGGCGGGACAGACAAGCCCTCTCTGGGATCTGGCCTTTGGGACCAGTGTATGCTGGTCAGCGCAGCTCTTCTGCCCCTCAGAGGACCCTGAAGACCAACATCCCAAGCTCCAGCCCTCCCAGACACCAGCAGAACCAGGCTGGGGGCTAACTTGTAGACAGAAACACAGGAACAAAGAGACAGAAGGATTAAAGATTTACTTCCAGGACACATCCCTTACCATATGATCTACCATGCCACCAAAAGGGGATGTGAAAACAATCTTGTCCTGTCCTCTATTGCGGAAATGGTGGTAAGCGTGGTTATGAGACACCACTGCAACCAGGGGAGATGCTTCACAGATCGACTGTTGTCTTGTACCAGTTTGGACTCAGGGAAAAAAATTGAATATTTTTAACGGGTGTTTTTCCAGCATGTCCTTGTCTTTTTTTTTTTTATTCCTGTAACAAAACTCTTGCCAAAAGAAAGTGTTTTCTAAAGTCCCAGTCAAAAAGTAGTAATGTTCTATCCACACATTAATGATACCAAAATTCTCCATTATGAACAATATTTATCAAAAACAGCCCACTATCAGATGAAAGATGTGCCTTATCTTTTCTTGTCAACTAAAACATTATTCACTGAAAGTTTCTTTCATATCTGTTTCAGGGGTTTCAGTGTCATTTTAAATTGCAAATCAATCATCTATCGCGCAGCCCTCGTTCTGGAGGGGAGATTAACGCTCTGGCTAAAATTGTTTACAAAGCCATTTGTAAACCTTCTGTGGATGCAGATGAGGAAAGTTTACCAGTTTAACATTGTTGATCCCAGAGAAAGCCTTAAGCAATGACTTCAGAGGGCAAAAAAATTTGTTCATTTATCATTATTGTCATGGGCTTTCGCAAATGATAACAATTTGTCTTCATCCTATTTTTAGACAATGAGCCACAATAGAGTCCAGAAAGCCATTTTGCCAGATGGGAGAAGGTGCTTTCATTGCAAAATGTTGTCTTTTCTTTCCCTGCCCTATAAAATTGGCTTAAGTGAGAACCAAGGATATGTTTTAATGTCAGGATTCCCAGAAGACATAATGACATACAATAAAGGCATCGCCAGCCCCAGGAAGGATGTGGTTCAAATGCATTGAATACTATTTTCAATCTAAAATCGTGACTTCTAGGATAGATAGAAGCATGGTGAAAGCCGGGAAGATAGTTATGGATTTTAGCACGCTTTCATTCCTTATTAATATTCCCTTTTTTAAAATGAAACACTGCAATAGGAAGGCCAATTACTTCTCATTAAGATGAATAAAAATGTTAGAATAAGCTGGACATAAAATAAACATTTTAAAGTGATATATGGTGAATTCCACCGAGCTCTGAACTACTAATCAGAAACTCTCTATGGAAGAGAAGATAAGAAAATCCAGTTTTCATTAGAAACGTTCCAGATTCTGGGGGAATTTCATTAAGCTCCTTGCTGGTTCCCCTCCGCTGGTTTCTGGCAGCATCCTGGGGAGGTGGATACTCTTGTTTTCCTGTCTCTGATACCCAGGAGTCTAGGAGCCCCACTTCTGCAAATAGCCCCAAACCAGTGTTCCCTTCTCTAGGCTGGCTCCCTTGTCCTCCACTGGCTTTGTGAGCCTGTCATTGGTAATCATCGTATGCTTAGTCCATCTTTAACACAAAGGAATATTTCACCTGTGCTTTCCCTCCATTGAGGACAATAATCAGACAGGCTTTAGAGAGATTCTGTACTCCAAAATCAGCACCAACATCACAATAGGTGGTCCTCTGGTTTGAGCCCAGGTGCAGGGGGCACCGGAAACTTCATCTTCTAGAAGCCTTTATCATTGAGCTGACATTTTAGCAAACAGTACTATTGACTCATTGAACACACGGTGGAAACGTGAGAGCATTACTGAGCATTAATCAGCCTGAAAGCATGGCACGTGTTCTAAGATAGCCTGGACACACACACACACACGCATGCACACACACACATGTGCTCACACAAACACCTTGGAGGTTCATGACAGAAAGGCTCTTGGGGAACCCGGGGAGGTTGATGCTACAGATTGGATTGTCACGGTGCACACAGTAGGTTCAGAGGAAGTCTGCGGCTGGCCCCACTCAGTGTAGGACAGACAGCGGCATGAAGAGCTGACAGCACCCCCAGGACTGTGGCCCGCTTTACTTTAGCCAGCTGAGCCACGGCCAGGTTTCTGCTTCTCTTCATGCTGTCTTTTCTTTGGCAGAACTGTGGACCTTATCTGACAGAAATCTGTTTCTCCGCTAGCCAGTTTCTTAAGAGTGAAGAGATCCCTTGCAAGTGTGAGCTCCACGGTGCTTCCACAATTTGAACCCTCACCACAGTCCCATTCCCTGGGCTGCGGCACACCCCTGCCCCTCCTCCTCACCCTGCCCTTCCTCATCTGCCCTTCCATTCCAGCTCAGCCCTGTGCCTGCACCAAGGACTTTCCCAAATAGCTCAGCCCTAGGGACTCCTTGTCCAAGTTGCCTTCCTGGGTTAGCCCAATCTGAACAGGGACAGTTGTATTTCCCAGTTATGACTGTTTTGGGTTTTCTTTCTTTATTTTTTGGTCAGTAGGACTGTATTTATTGGCTGGGGAATTTATCACTCAGTAATTTTAAGAACAAGACATAATCGCATAATCGTCTAAGTAAATTACTTTTTTTTTTTTGCTTTTTAATTTTATTTTTAATTGTGGTAAAATATACATTATGTAAAACTTACCACCTTAATCATTGTAAAGTGTACTATCCAACAAATCCCCAGAACTCTTTTCAAATTACTAAACAGAAATGCTGTAGACCCATTAAATGACTTCCCATCCCAACCTCCCTGCAGACCCTGGCCATCCAATTGATGATTTTTGAAGCTGTATCCAATGTTTTTCTCCTCCTGTATTTTCTATTACCCCTTGGCCATCCCTCTCATTCAAGTCACCAGAGACTCATTGCATCAGGGAAAAGATGGATAGCAGAAAATAGACTAAGATAATTCTCTAATGAATATAAGCCTCAAAAGTCTAAGCGGGAGAAGAGAACAAAAATGGCCCTAAGAGTGAGCAATAGGGGAGGAAGGATGTGAGATGACTTAGCAGAATACATACATGTTTCAGAAGGAAGAGACAGAAAAGGACAGAGAGCACTTAGGTGCTGATAGGTTCCAAGAAGGAGCTGATTCTTGGCCATCCTGGTGTTGGGCCCCCACGAAATGATCAGAGCATCCACAAGCACCCTGCACTGGACTGCACAACCATGGCGCAGCCCTGGATGGAGGGATGGCCACTGGGGTACCACAATACCTCCACCCCAACCCTGTCTCTATGCAGGACTCCAGGGAGCCCTGAAAAAGTCCCAACTTGGATAAGATTGTTCTTGTTGCCTTGATAAAATAAGACCTTGCTTTCAAATTTTTAGTTGAATGGTGGGAAAATACATTTTATTTTTCCTGAATTTCAGGGATGATGTAGTCCACAGGTCTGCCCCTTATGCCAGCAATCAGTTCAGGTCAGTTCAATTCAGTCGCTCAGCTGTGTCCGACTCTTTGCAACCCATGGACTGCAGCATGCCAGGCCTCCCTGTCCATCACCAACTCCTGGAGTTCACTCAAACTCATGTCCATTGAGTCAGTGATGCCATTCAACCATCTCATCCTCTGTTGTCCCCTCGTCCTCCTGCCCTCAATCTTTCCTAGCATCAGGGTCTTTCCAAATGAGTCAGCTCTTCGCATCAGGTGGCCAAAGTCTTGGAGTTTCAGCTTCAGCATCAGTCCTTCCAATGAACACCCAGGACTGATCTCCTTTAGGATGGACTGGTTGGATCTCCTTGCAGTCAAAGGGACTCTCAAGAGTCTTCAACACCACAGTTCAAAAGCATCAATTCTTCGGTGCTCAGCTTTCTTTATAGTCCAACTCTCACATCCGTACATGACTATTGGAAAAACCACAGCTTTGACTAGACGGACCTTTGTTGGCAAAGTAATGTTTTTGCTTTTTAATATGCTGTCTAGGTTGGTCATAACTTTTCTTCCAAGGAGCAAGTGTCTTTTAATTTCATGGCTGCAATCACCATCTGCAATTACTCCTTATACTGTCTTAAATCTTCCACTTTCCTGCTCAGAGTGTATGCCACGCTGTAAGAAAGTCCATGTGGAGAAGAACTGAGGCTTCCCTCCCACCAACAATCTGTCTGCCATGTGAAAGAGCCATCTTAGAAACATATCCTCCTGATCCAATCAAGCTTTCAGATGACTACAGAACCAACAGACATAGTCAATGCAAACACATAAGGGATTCTGAGTCAGAACTGCCTACCTAAACTCCTCTAACCCACAGCAACTATGAGACTTCTGACCTGGTGGGAATTAAAAATATGGATTAACTGATTCTGTTTAACTTCAGCTGAAGAATCTTCATTCCAGCTACTCCTCCTTGTAACTGTGGCATTTTCATTAATGGAAGCAGATGCTGCTCTGATCTCCATGCAGAGAATTCATCCCCTTGCTTAAGGATGTAATAAATGGAGATGGGAAGTAATTCACACCTGAATATATAAAGAGTTTATAGGTAATAACCCTTAAATGTAACATCACCATAGATAGCCATTGTCATTTGCTTGTCCAAAGTCACCAAAGAGGAATAGTGAGGTGAGATGTTAATTCTAACTTGACAGTGGGCATCTGTGTGCTTCAAACCAAAATGAGAAAAAAGAAAACGGTGTCATGATCACAGCACTTTGGTAGCTGAAAACAAAGGTGTAACATATCTATTTCTTGCAATTCACAAATAGAGGTTATTTTTTTTAGAGAATTGAAAATGTGTGTGCATTTATGTATGTGTGTATATGTGCGTATATGAAAATGTGTGTGCATTTATGTATGTGTGTGTATATGTGTGTATGTGTGTATATGAAAATGTGTATGCATTTACGTATGTGTGTGTATATGTGTATATGTGTGTGTATATGAAAATGTGTGTGCATTTATGTATGTGTGTGTATATGTGTAACAAAGTGGAAAGATCACAACAAGAAAACATGTATCTCACTCTAGTTGACCATGACCAGAATGATCTAGAAAGAATAAAGCAGACAGCAGTTTCCAACTGGCACGAAATCAAAGGTAAAGTAAGTTACTGGATAAAATACATCTCCAAGAACCCTTGGCATTCTCCCTTTTCTGAATTAAACTAAGACTGGTCAATGACAATCATTGCACATCATGTGTCATCTGTGGATATGGCTTTACTGCATAGATAGACATGGTCACATGAAATCTACAGATCTATGGCCTAGGAGTAGCTAATAAAAATTATCTGTGAATTATATCTTTATTAGTGCTCTTACGCTCACTTCCTGCTTTTTTTTTTTAATGAGATTGTCTATATTATTGGCTCTTTATCCAGGAAAAAACTTGAAATTCACTTCTGTGATAAATCACAGAAATTTATCACGTTAAGCCCCACTGAATGTTTCATAGAAACATTTTTTGGAGGGACAGAGTTAATGCTTGGCTTTAGAGTCATCAGAACTTGATATGGATCCCATTTGCCTCTAAACTCTTGTGTAACCCTGAGCAACTTACTGTGTCTGTCCAAATATCAGAATTTTTATCTGCAATATTATTTTGTTTGTAATAATAAAAATAGCATGTACTTTTATAGGATTTACTATATTTCAGACCCTACGGTCAGCATTTCCTGTTTCTTAACTCATAGAATCCCATCACCTAACATGATTCTCTTCTCCCAAAGCTTGACACATATTAGACACTGCAGTGGCAATATATCGTTTCATTTGGAGATAAAATATTAAGAAGCATAATTAATAGAAGATAAAATGATCTCTTTCTCACATATCTAGGTGACATGAATCTAAAAATATTTTTACAGCTTTACTCTGTGACTAAGTACACAGATTCACATGCAGTGTAGAAGAACAAGATTTCTAAAAATCAATGTATCATTGCCTTTCCTATAACATCCATTTCCAACCAGTCCACCTGGTATCACTGGGGACATCAGAGGGACACTGGGATTCAAAGACAAATGCCGTCTTAATTGGACAGGTCTCTTTTTAACATTTACCATCTCCTGGTGGGTCTAGCTCAAAGAAGTCAATATTCTTTTTTACAAACAGGGGAAGAAAAAAATGTCATCCAAAATCCACATTTCTAAGTTACCAGTGTGTGTTTGGTGCAAGTGTGTTGATTCCAGTATCCATGTCAGTGCAATACCATACAGGTAAGTTAGCCATTTTAGGCACAGGGTTTAGGGCTGTGAACACATCATGCCACCTGAATCAGGATCCAGGACAACTTAGTGCAGGCTATTAAGCCACAAACTGTTGTCATCAACCACAGTGGTAGGGACACAGAGCAGTGAGAGAAACTCCATTCTCAGATTCTGTGTCAGATCAGTTGAGACAGTGAGGGGTGTCTTACTCCTGCTGACTCAGTTCACGCTAAAATGCTGAGAAAATATGAAGGCATATACTGCCTTATCTTCAAATTTAAGCCATGCATTGAAAGAATGTGGTGAACCCTCCATAACTCCGGAGGAATCATGCTTGAGGATTTTGGTGTTAGAGAGACCTGGGTTCAAACATCAGCTCTGCCACCTGCTAGCAGAGTGACTTCACTTCTCTGAGTTTGTTTTCTTGTAATGGCTACATGAGGCAGTATTTATATACTCCCTGAAACATAGCAAGCTCTCAGTAAATGCCAGAAGAAGCTATAAAGTGATAATGATTCTTACCTCTCATTTCTACCTCTTTCCCTGAGCTCCAAATTTGTACAGAAGACTAACTACTCAATATCTCCACCTGGGTGTCCCGCAGGCCCTCGGAACACAGCATGATAAATCAAACTCGCCGTCTATTTCTTAAACTTGCACAAACTAAAAACATGGGTCATCACTGCCTCTTCCCTTCACTCTCCATTCACATGGATTCAATAACACAGTCCACATGCTCACTGGACTTCAGGTTGGAACTTCACCTCACAAGTCAGAATTTTCTTTCTCCTCCTAAAAATATACAGAAGTAATATAGAGAACAAAAACAGAAAATGCTTATACGTTTTCAGGGAAATTCAAAGACAAATGTAATGCAACACCCCAAAACACATGTAAGGCTTTCAAAAGCAGTTGTGATTGGGCAGAAACCAGGAAGATAAAGCTGAAATAAAACTCAGTGAGGTTCAGGATGGGGAACACATGTACACCCATGGCTGATTCACGTCAGTGTATGGCAAAAACCACTACAATATTGTAAAGTAATTAGCCTCCAATTAAAAGAAATGAATTAATTAAAAAAAAAACTCAATGAGTAACTGGAGGAATTCAGTGATAGTAGATCTCAGGAAAGACCAACTAGGAGACATTTACTAAAGGAAAAAGATTCAGCCTGAAGTGCAAAACTATCCTTGTCTTCAACAATGGGTACTAAAATAGAGCAAGGGGGCTTCTGGTAGGAACCCCCTTAGCCTGGTTGGGACAGAGAGGCAGAATGAGCCATAGTTGCAGGAAGCAGTATGTGTTCGAGGCTACAGAGAAGGGGAAACTTTCGTCTCGTGAAATCTGAAGGGTGATCCTATCTTCTCCTGCCCCTAACCCTCTTCATAGATGGATCCCACGCACTACTTTCTCACATGGCCTCCTTTAGAACTTCCATTTTGAGTGAGTGGCTCGATGCCGTAACAGTGAGAAAGGCTGAGAACTTGAATTTTGGCTTCTACCTTTGTGCTCAGTTGCTTCAGTCATGTCTGACTCTTTGTGACCCTATGGACTGTAGCCCACCAGAATCCTCAGTCCCTGGGATTCTCCAAGCAGGAATACTGGAGTGGGTTGCCATTTCCTTCTCCAGGGGACCTTTCTGATCCAGGGATTGAAATGGTGTCTCTTATGTCTCCTGCATTGGCAGGTGGATTCTTTACCATTAGTGCCACCTGGAAAGCCCTCTTCATAGCCATCTGTTACCCCTACCCTCGAACTCATCCTCTGGCTAATGGAGGAAAATCAACCACATCCAATTATAAGTACTACCAAGGAGCAGCCATGACTTCTATATAAAAATACTAAAGGGAAAATTGGAACTAGGTAGCAAACCCACTCCAGTATTCTTGCCTGGAGAATCCCAGGGATGGGGGAGCCTGGTGGGCTGCTGTCTATGGGGTCACACAGAGTCGGACACGACTGAAGCAACTTAGCAGCAGCAGCAGCAGCAAAACTTAGAAGCTGAGAAAATATGAAGGAAGATAGTGCTTTCATATTTTAAAAGGAAAAAAAAAAACTTCTCTAGTAGCCCTGTTTTAATAGGGCAGGTAAAAATTATGACCAAACATTTTGTCATAACTTTTTAAAAATGGGAAGCAATAACATCTCTGAAGAAAGCTCACAAAGAAAGAACAATTGTCTTATACATGCTGGCTTGGAGTTAAAAGGTGTCATTCAAACACAAAAAAATCTAGTGATTAAAATCATATGCATATGTATAAGCACTGAGGATTATACTAACATAACGTGTGTGTGTTAAGTTGCTTCAGTCGCGTCTGACTCTTTGCGATACTATGAACTGTAGCCTGCCAGGCTCTTCTGCCCAAGGGATTCTCCAGGCAAAAATACTGGACTGGATTGCCCTGCCCTCTTCCAGGGGATCTTCCCAAGCAGGGATCAAATCCACATCACTTTGCATCTCCTGTGTTGGCAGGCAGGTTCTTTATCACTAGTGCTACCTGGGAAGCCCATATACTAACATAATATTAGAAACTAAAATTGGGTGGTACAAAAGAAGAAAAGAGAAGGAAATCTGCTAAATGTATTATTATTCATGTTAGAGAATGAAGAAAATAGTGTCTGAAGAAATAAGAACTAAAGATGCCATAGAAAATCATAATTACAGGAGTTATGACTAGAGGAAAATACAGACCCTCAAATATTGGGAGAGCCAAAATAGATCACATAGCAGAGGTCTTTAAGAACCAAACAAAAATCTACTGTAAAATGATGTGTCAGAACAAAGACCAAATATGTGTCATGGAAGTGTAAATGGACTCAGTTGATCTACCGGAAATACTTTCAGATTGGTCCACAAAGCAAAGCCAACCCCAGTTCACTTGTATGACAATCTCTAGGTTCATCCTCGTCCCTGCAAATGGCACTAAATGTCCCTTTCTGTGGCTGAGTAATATTCCATTTTATATATACCCCACAGCTTTATCCATACGTCTGTTGATGGAGACAGGTCTCCATGAAACAAGACCAACTCACTACAGTAGTTGGTCCATGGAAGCAACCTACATGTCCATCAAAAGAGAAATGGATAAAGAAGATGTGGTGTATAAATACAATGGAATATTACTCAACCATAAAAAAGAACAAATAGTGCCATTTGCAGAGATGAGGATGAATCTAGAGATTGTCCTACACAGTGAAGTAAGTCAGAAAGAGTAAAACAAATGTATCATTCCGATGCAGAATCTAGGGAAAAAGTATAGATGAACTTATTTGCAAAGCAGAAATAGAGTTACAGATGTAGAGAACAAACTTATGGTTACCCAGTGGGGAAGGGAGCTTGAGACAAACTGGGAGATTGGGATTGACATATATACACTACTGTGCATAAAATAGATAACTAATGAGAATCTATAGTGGAAAAAGCTGTATAATATAGTTTATATGTCAAATATATAAGTGGGCCGCCCTGGTGGCTCAGACAGTAAAGAGTCTACCTGCAGCGTAGGTAGACCTGGGTTTGATCCCATGGTCAGGAAGATCCCCTGGAGAAGGAAATGTCAACACACTCTGGTATTCTTGCCTGGAGAATCCCATGCACAGAGGAACCTGGAGGGCTGCAGTCCATGGGGTCACAAAGAGTTGGACGTGACTGAGAGACTTGAGAGTCTCTTGAGAGTCCCTTGGACTGCAAGGAGATCCAACCAGTCCACTCTGAAGGAGATCAGCCCTGGGATTTCTTTGGAAGGAATGATGCTAAAGCTGAAACTCCAGTACTTTGGCCACCTCATGCGAAGAGTTGACTCATTGGAAAAGACTCTGATGCTGGGAGGGATTGGGGGCAGGAGGAGAAGGGGACGACAGAGGAGGAGATGGCTGGATGGCATCACTGACTCGATGGACATGAGTCTGAGTGAATTCTGGGAGTTGGTGATGGATAGGGAGGCCTGGCGTGCTGCGATTTATGGGGTGGCAAAGAGTCAGACACAACTGAGCAACTGAACTGAACTGAACTGAACTGAGAGACTAATACACACACACATGTGAAATGAAAAAGGCTACAAATGACCTTGTCTGAACAGGAGTAAAGTTACAGATGTAGAAAATAAACTTATGGTTACTGGGCGGGGAGGGTAACAGGGAAGGGATAAATTGGGGGATTAGGACTCACACATCCACACTACTATATATAAAATTAATAACTGATAAGGACCTACTGTATAGCACAGGGAACTCTACTCAATACTCTATAATGATCTACACAGAAAAAGAATCTAAAAAAGAGTGGATACCTGTATATGTATAACTGATTTACTTTGCTGTACACCTGAAACTAACATCTCCTAGAACTAACACCAAAAAATGATGCTTTATTCGTCACTGGGGATTGGAAGGCAAAAGTAGGGAGTCAAGAGATACCTGGAGTAACAGGTGAGTTTGGCCTTGGAGAATAAAATGAAGCATGGCAAAGGCTAACTGAATTCTGCCAAGAAAATGCACTGGTCAAAGCAAACACCCTTTTTCAACAACACAAGAGACAACTTTACACATGGATATCACCAAATGGTCTATACTGAAATCAAACTGATTGCATTCTTTGTAGCCAAAGATGGAGAAGCTGTGTATAGTCAGCAAAAACAAGATCTGGAGCTGACTGTAGCAAAATTCAGGTTTAAACGAAAGAAAGCAGGAAAAACCACTAGGCCTGCCAGGTATGACTTAACTCAAATCCCCTATGAATATGCAGTAGAGGCAATGAATAGATTCAAGGGATTAGATCTAGCTAACAGTGTGCCTGAGGAACTATGGACGGAGGTCTATAATATTGTACAGGAGGCCGTGGAAAAAACCATCCCAAAGGAAAGAAGGCAAAGTGGTTATCTGAGGAGGCTTTACAAATAGCTGAAGAAAGCAGAGAACTGAAATGCAAGGGAGAAAAGGAAAGATACATCCAACTAAATGCAGAGTTCCAAAGAATAGCACAGAGAGACAAGAAGGCTTTCTTCAATGAATATTGCATAAAACTAGAAGAAACAAGAGAAAGGAAAAGACTAGAGATCTCTTCAGGAAGAATTGAAAATATCAAGGGAACATTTCACCCAAAGATGGCACGATAAAGGAAAGAAACACTAGAGGCCTACTTAATGCTGAAGAGGTCAAGAGAGAGAGAATACATGGAAGGACTGTGCCAAAAAGATCTTAATGAACCAGATTACGACAAAGGTGTTATCAGTCACCCAGAGCCAGACATTCTGGAGTGCAAAGTCAAGTGGGCCTTGGGAAGTACTGCTGTTTATAAAGCTAGTGGGTGTGATGGAAGTCCTGTAAAATGATTCAAAACCCTAAAAGATGACGCCATTAAGGTGTTGCATTTAATATATAATAAAATCTGGAAGACCCAGCAGTGGCCACAGGACTGGAAAAAGTCAATCTTCATCCCAATTCCCAAGAAGGGTAGTGCTAAAGAATATGCTAACCATCGGACAACTGCATTCATCTCCTATGCTAACAATTTCAGTTCAGTCACTCAGTCATGTTCAACTCTCTGTGGCCCCATGCACTGCAGCACGCCAGGCTTCCCTGTCCTTCACCAACCCCCAGAGCTTGCTCAAACTCATGTCCAACGAGTCGAATAAAAGCATCAGTTCTTCAGCACTCAGCTTTCTATATGGTCTAACTCTCACATCCACACACGACTACTAGAAAAAACATAGTTTTGATTAGATGGACCTTTGTTGGCAAAGTAATGTCTCTACTTTTTTATATGCTGTCTAGGTTTGTCATAACTTTTCTTCCAAGGAGCAAGTGTCTTTTAATTTTGTGGCTGCAGTCACCACCTGAAGTGATTTTGGAGCCCAGGAACATAAAGTCGGTCATGGTTTCCAGTGATTTCCCATCTATCTGCCATGAAGTGATGGGACCAGATGCCATGGCTTTAGTTTTTTGAATATTGAGTTTTAAATCAGGTTTTCCTCTCTCCTCTTTCACTTTCATCAAGAGGCCCTTTAGCCCTTCTTTGCTTTCTGCCATAAGAGTGGTGTCATCTGTGTATCTAAGGTTATTGATATTTCTCCCAGCAATCTTGATTCCAGCTTGTGTTACATACAGCCTAGTATTTTGCCTGATGTACTCTGCATATAAGTTAAATAAGCAGGGTGATACTATACAGCCTTGATGTACTCCTTTTCCAATTTGGAACCAGTCTGTTGTTCAATTCCTGATTCTAACTATTGTTTCTTGATCTGCATACAGATTTCTCAGGAGGCAGATAAGGTGGTCCAATATATCCATCTCCTAAAGAAATTTCCACCATTTGTTATGATCCACACAGTCAAAGGCCTTGGTGTAGTCAATAAAGCAGAAGTAAATATTTTTCTGGAACTCTCTTGCTTTTTTGATGATCCAGTGGATGTTGGCAATTTGATCTCTGGTTCCTCTGCCTTTTCTAAAACCAGCTTGAATACCTGGAAGTTCTTGGCTCACATACTGTTGAAGCCTCGCTTGGAGAATTTTGAACATTACTTTGCTTGAGTGTGAGATGAGCACAATTGTGCGGTAATTTGAACATTCTTTGGCATTGTCTTTCTTTGGGATTGGAATGAAAACTGAATTTTTCCAGTCCTGTGGCCACTGCTGAGTTTTCCAAATTTCCTGGCATATTGAGTGCAGCACTTTCACAGCATCATCTTTTAGGATTTGAAATAGCTCAACTGGGATTCCATCACCTCCACTAGCTTTGTTCATAGTGATGCTTCCTAGGGCCCGCTTGACTTCACACTCCAGGATGTCTGGCTCTAGGTGAGTGATCACACCATTGTGGTTATCTGGGTCATTAAGATCTTTTTTGTACAGGTCTTCTGTGTATTCTTGCCACCTTTTCTTAATATCTTCTGTCTCTGTTAGGTCCATACCATTTCTGTCCTTTATTGTGCCCATCTTTGCATAAAATGTTCCCGTGGTATCTCTAGTTTTCTTGAAGAGATCTCTAGTCTTTCCCATCCTATCATTTTCCTCCACTCCTGTGCCTTGTTTACTTAGGTAGGCTTTCTTATCTCTCTTTGCTATTCTTCGTAACTCTGCATTCAGATGCGTATAACTTTCCTTTTCTCCTTTTCCTTTAGCTTCTCTTCTTTTGTCGGCTGTAAGGTCTCTTCAGACAACCATTTTGCCTCTTTGCATTTCTTCTTCTTGGGGATGGTCTTGATCACTGCCTCCTCTACAATGCTGTGAACCTCTATCCATAGTTCATCAGGCACTCTGTCTATCAGATCCAATCCCTTGAATCCATTTGTCATTTCCACTGTATAATTGCAAGGGATTTGATGTAGGTCATACTTGAATGGTCTAGTGGTTTTCCCTACTTTCTTCAATTTAAGTCTGAATTTTGCAGTAAGGAGTTCATGATCTGAGCCACAGTCAGCTCTGGTCTTGTTTTTTTCCTGACTGTATAGAGCTTCTCCATCTTCACCTGCATATAATCAATCTGATTTCAGTATTGACCATCTGGTGATGCCCATGTGTATAGTCATCTCTTGTGTTGCTGGAAGAGTGTTTGCTATGACCAGTGTATTCTCTTGGCAAAACTCTGTTAGCCTTTGCCCTGCTTCATTTTTTACTCCAAGGCCAAACTTGCCTGTTAGTCCAGGTATCTCTTGACTTCCTACTTTTGCATTCCAATCCCCTAGGATGAGAAGGACATCTTCTTTTGGTGTTAGTTCTAGAAGGTCTTGTAGGTCATCACAGACTGTTCAACTTCAGCTTTTTGGTGTTACTGGTTGGGACATAGACTTGGATTACTGTGATACTGAGTGGTTTGCCTTGGAAACTAATAGAGATCATTCTCTCATTTCTGAGATTGCACCCAAGTATGGCATTAAATTCACCAATTCCAGTCTGTTTTAGTTCGCTGATTCCTAAAATGTCGATGTTCACTCTTGTCATTTCCTCTTTGACCACTTCCACTTTGCCTTGATTCATGGACTTAGCATTCCAGGTTCCTATGCAATATTGCTCTTTACAGCATCGGACTTTACTTCCATCACCAGTCACATCCACAACTGGGTGTTGCTTTTGCTTTGGCTCCATCTCTTCATTCTTTCTGTAGTTATTTCTCCACTGATCTCCAGCAGCATATTGGGCACCTACTGACCTTGGGAATTCATCTTTCAGTGTCCTATCTTTTTGCCTTTTCATACTGTTCATGGGGTTCTCAAGGCAAGAATATTGAAATGGTTTGCCATTCCCTTCCCCAGTGAACCACAATTTGTCAGAAATCTCCATTATGACCCGTCCGTCTTGGGTGGCCCTGCATGACATGGCTCATAGTTTCATTGAATTAGACAAGGCTGTGGTCCACGTGATCAGATTGGTTAGTTTTCTGTGATTGTGGTTTTCATTCTGTCTTCCCTCTTATGAATAAGGATAAGAGGCTTATGGAAGCTTCCTGATGAGAGAGCCTGACTGTGGAGGAAACTGGGTCTTGCTCTGATGGGCGGGGCCATATTCAGTAAATCTTTAATCCAACTTTCTGTTGATGGGTGAGGTTGTGTTACCTGCCTATTGTTTGGTGTGAAGTCAAACTGTCAAGGCATGCCTCCACCAGAGACTCCTGGACACTCACAGGCAAGTCTGGCCCAGTCTCTTGTGGGGACACTGCTCCTTTCTCCTGGCTCCTGGTGCACACAAGGTTTTGTTTGTGCCCTCCAAGAGTCTGTTTCCCCTGTATTATGGAAATTCTGTTATCAAATTCCACTGGCCTCCAATGTCAAATTCCCTGGGGGTTCTCAGTCCCTTTGCCAGATATCCAGGTTGAGAAATCTGTTGTGGATCCTAGAACTTTCTTAACAGTCAAGAATTTCTTTGGTATAATTGTTCTGAAGTTTGTGGGCCATCTGCTCAGCGACTCTATGTTGGATAACACTGCTTGACCCAGGTCTGCTGCAGCCAGAACCCCTTCCCGTGGCATGCCACTGCTGACCTGTGCCTCTGCAGGAGACACTCAAACACTCAAAGGCAGATCTGGCTCAGTCCCTGTTGGGCCCCTGGGTCCTGGTGTGCACAAGTTTTTGTTTGAGCCCTCTGAGCATCTCTGGTGGTTATGGGGTTTGATTCTAAATGTGATTTTGCCCCTCCTTCCTTCTTGTTGGGGCTCCTCCTTTGCCCTTTAACATGGGGTATCTTTATTTGGTGGGATCCAACATTCTCCTGTTGATGGCTGTTCAGCAGCAAGTTGCAATTTTGGAGTTCTCCCAGGGGAAGATGAGCATACATCCTTCCACTCCACCGTCTTGAAAAAGCTATTTTTCAACAATGGTTTTCAGTTCCGCTCTGAAGCAATATGATTATGGAGGCTGAGAAAGTCCCATGAGCTATAGTTGCCAACCTGGGGACCCAAGAGAGCCAACAGTGGTAGTTCTAGTCTGAGTTGGAAGACTTGGGAACCAGTAGAATTGATGGTATAAATTCCAGTCCAAGTCCAAGTCCAAATCCATAGGCAGGAGAAGACCAGTGTCCAAGATGAAGTTCAGTGCCGTGCCTTCACAAGCTTCCATCCACACTGCTCATCAGCTTTATCTGTGCCCATGGCATCTTTTCCCTCATAGGCTCCCCGCAACTTGAGGGCAGTAACTGTGTCTTAATCATCTCTGTTCATTCTTCAGCATAAGAACAGGAGTTCAAAAAAAGGGACATGGTAAACAGGAAAGATTTGACAACTGCTTCAGTAGTTCTTCATTGAGGTCATGGTTACTTTGATTGTGGATATGCTTGCAGTTCTGAGAGATTCTCCAGGGGATCATCCTGACCCAGGGACTGAACCTGCATCTCCTGCATTGCAGGCAAATTCTTTTCCACTGAACCACCAGGGAAGCCAGCCCATGCTAGTAAGGTCATGCATAAAATCTTGCATGCTAGGCTTCAGCATTATGTGAACCAAGAACTGTCAGATGTCCAAGTCGGGTTTAGAAAAGGAAGAAGAATCAGAGATCAAATTGCCAACACTTGCTGGATCATAGAGAAAGGAAGGAAATTCCAGAAAATTGTCTACTTCTGTTTCATCGACTACGCTAAAGCCTTTGACTGTGTGGATCATAATAAACTGTGGAAAGCTCTTAAGGAGATGGGAATATCAGACCATTTTAACTGTCTCCTGAGAAACCTGCATGTGGGTCAAGAAGCAACAGTTAGAACCCTGTATGGAGCAACTGATTGGTTCAAGATTGAGAAAAGAGTATAATAGGGCTGTCTGCTGTCACCCTGTTTGTTTAACCTATATGCTGAGCACATCACGAGAAATGCTGGGGTGGATAAGTTACAAGCTGGAATTAAGATAGGCAGGAGAAACAACAACAACCTCAGATATGCAGATGATACCACTCTAATGACAGAATGTGAAGAGAAACTAAAGAGCCTCTTGATGAGGGTGAAGGAGGAGAATGAAAGAGCTGGCTTGAAACTAAATATTAAAAAAAAACTAAGATCATGGTACCTGGCCCCATTACTTCATGGTAAATAGAAGGAGAAAAAGTGGAAGTAGTAACAGATTTCCTCTTCTTGGGCTCTAAGGTCACTTCAGATGGTGACTGGAGCCATGAAATCAGAAGAATCAGTTGCTTTTTGGCAGGAAACCGATGACAAACCTGAACAGTATGTTGAAAAGCAGAGACATTACTCTGCTGACAAAGGTCTGTAAAGTCATGGCTATGGTATTCCCAGTGGTCACATACGATTGTGAGAGCTGGACCGTAAAGGAGGCAGAACATCAATGAATTGTTGCCCTCAAACTGTGGTGCTGGAGAAAACTCATGAAATTCCCTTGGACAGCAAGGAGGTCAAACCAGTCAATTGTAAGGGAAATCAACCCTGAATTTTCATTGGAAGGACTGATGATGAAGCTCCAGTATTTTGTTCACATGATATAAATAGCTGACTCACTGGAAAAGTCCCTGAGGCTGGGAAAGATCAAGGGCAGAAGCAGAAGGGGGCATCACAGGATGAGATGCCTGGATGGCATCACTGATGCAATGGACATGAACTTGGGCAAACTTCAGGAGATGGTGAGGGACAGCAAGACCTGGTGTGCTGAAGTCCATGGGATTGCAAAGAGTCAGACACAACTGCGTGACTAAACAACAATAACAGTATCTGAAACTAATACAACATTGTAAATGAATTGTACTCTAATAAATTTTTAAAAAGAAAAGAAAACAAGAGATATTCAAAGGCACACCAGACAGATGTAAACGAAAAGAAGCAGAGACCATGCTCTTACTAGCTGAGAAGGTAGGATTCAGAATCAAAGCTTAAAATGAGACATTTAGAATGCTAAAGGGAGAAATTCACAACCATCATATAACAGTTCTGAATACCTGCATCAGATGGCATAGCAACAATTGCGTGACAGAAATTACAGGAGATGCAAGGAGGAACAAGCAGTAACACCAAGAATAGGACACAATTCAGCACTCTTTTCATGACAGACCAGTGGACAAAAATTTAGACTCTAGCAGCCCCAGATAACATAATTACTAAGACAGACTGGACTGAGTCACACAGATTACATACTTTGACAACAGATCATTTATTTTCTTTTCAAATGCCCATGAAATATTAATAAAAGAATCAATCACATTGTAGGCCACACAGGGACCCCAGTAAATTCCCCAAAACCAGAAATAGCAGAGATGATATTCTCTGATCACAATGTAATGAAAATAGAAGTAAATGACAAAATCAGAAAATAAAAATCCCTTGCCACCTGAAAACTAAAAATAAATTGCAATCACTCTGAGACATAGTCTAAGTTAAAGAGCAAACACAAGTCAGAAATGAATAATTTTGAAAAAATAGTAGTGAAGATACTATATATCAGAACCTATGCATACGGCTAAATAGGATTCAGGGGGAAAAGTCATAAACTCTAAAGCTTAGGTCAATAGAAAAGAATAAAAGCAAATGAATTAGGTATCTGACTTAAAAAGTGAGGCGTAAAACAAAGCTAAAAAGTAAAGAGATAATAAAAGTAAAAGCAAAAATCAGCAAGTTAGAACACTAGAAACCCACAGCCCACAAGCTGTATCTTTAGGAGAGGGAGAAACACAGTAAGATAGCCCTGTAGTCCACCTACCCACAAAAAAAAGGAAGAAGAAAATACAAAGAAAGAAATGAAAAATGAAAACAGGCCAATGTTCATTGAAAAAATATATAAAAAGCTATCTAAAAGAGCTTTTGATAAAAAGCAGTTGTAGGCCTGGGGAAAATTTATTAATTCTTTTAGAAAATCAGGTGGTCCAATAATGCTTAAATATTCTAGGGCATGTAGCAAGAAAGAAAATTCCCAAGAATTCCCATTCTTTTATGGAAGTAAATACAAAATTATGCCTAAATCTGGTACAAACTAGGCAAAAATAAAAACAAACAGAAGTCACTGTCTAACTTTATTTGGCATATTAGTGCAAAAATCAGATATAAAATATTAGCAAACAGTCCATTCGACCAATAAAATAATACAGTATAAAAATGGGTTTTATTTCACAAATCTAAGAATGGTAAAATAATAGGAGAATCACTAAGTAAGTTGTTCTACCACTGACTATAAGGAGAAAAATCATATGGCCAATTCAGACACTAAGAAAAATTACATGTTAAATTCAACAACAATTTAAAAAAAGATCAACAGCACAATAAAATATGACTAACATATAAAAGCTTCTCAAAAATTCACAAGGGAAAGACAGCCACCAAGTTGAAAGTGGGGGCCAAAAATGTTCACAGAAAAGGAAATATAAATGATTAAACATAAGAAGAGAAGCTCAACTTTACTTTAGTAAGACCCCCCAATTTAAAGTTATTTCAAGATGCTCTTTGCACCAATTCAACTGGCAAAAATCCTTAAGTTTGGTAGCATTCTGTTAGGGATGCTTTGGAGAAACAGGCATCACATATTGCTGGTGGGAATATGAATTGGTATAACCTCTGCAGAGGGCAAATCAGCACCATCTATCAAAATTATGTATGTATATACCCTTTGACCCATCAATTATACATTTGGGAATTTATCCTCCAGTTACACTTGCACACACTTGAAATGATGTCTGTATACAGTTATTCATTAGCTTCTTGTAAGAAAAAAAAAAAGGTAAAAAACCTAGGTGTCTATCTGTTACAAACTGGCTAAAAATTATGGTATATCCATACAATATAATACCAGGAAACTATAAAGACATAGTCACACTTCCTATATATGGATATAGAAAGACTGCCAGTGTATACCAAGTAAAACAAACTAAAGCCTACAATGTGTCAAACAATGTGTATATTAAGTTACCTTTTGTGTTGAAAGGGAAATATATATATATATACACACATATAGACAAATATATGAAACGTGTGCATGTGTTGGGTAATAAGCAATTTCCTAGAGTTTTAGGAAATAGTGTGGCAAATATTGGGTTGCATCTAATTTTCCAGATTGCTCAACCCCTTCTGTTCCCTTCAACACACAGCCTACTCTAACCGCATATTCTATCCTTTAGTTGTACCGAGCCACTCAACAGCCTCTGGTTATCTTTGTGCATCTATTGTGCATCTATTGTGCCTAAAGCACCAAGACGCCCGCTGTTTGTCAGAAGGGCCACTCATCTTTTAAGAAGGTCCAGTTCCAAAGACTCACCTAAACTTAGGAGAGAGAGAATGGCTTCCTTCTGCGGGCTCATATGCACACTCCTGTTTGTCAGATTGTACTGAATTTTTTTTTTAATTTATTTTTTTGTTGAAGGAAAATTGTTTTACAGAATTTTGTTGTTTTCTGTCAAACTTCACCATGAGTCAACCGTAGGTATACGTATATACCCTTCCTTTTGAAACTCCCTCCCATGTACTGAATTTTTTGCTTAGATACGTAACATCCCAAGAACACCATGAGAAATTCAAGGGCGGAAGTAATGTGTTATGTTTATTTTTGCATCCCCAGGACCTATCTGGCCCAGATTATGCACATAATAAATGTGCCTTTGAATGGGAGGGGTAAACAAGCCACATGTCCGTCAACAAATGAACGGGTTAACAAAATACAACATATACCTACAACAGAATATTATTCACCCTTAAAGGGAAAGGCAATTCTGACACAGCCTGCAACATGGATGAACCCTGGAAACATATTAACTGAAATAATCCAGATCCAAAATGACAAATGTGTGCTGTGCTTAGTCATTCCATCGTGTCTGACTCTTTGTGACCCCATGGACTGGAGCCCACCAGGCTCCTCTGTCCATGGGGATTCTCCAGGCAAGAATAATGGAGTGGGTTGCCATGCCCTCCTCCAGGGGATCTTTCCAACCCTGGGATCGAACCCCGGTCTCCCACATTGCAGGTAGATTCTTTATCATCTGATCCCCCAGGGAAGCCCAAGAATACTGGAATGGGTAGCCTAGCTCTTCTTCAGGTGATCTTCCCATCTCAGGAATTGAACCATGGTGGATTCTTTACCAGCTGAGTTGCACAAATATTTGAAATTCATAGGACTTTTCTAGGATAAATATCAGAAACAAATATTAGAAACTTATCTGAGTAGTCAAATTCATAAAGACAGAAATAGAATGATGGTTGCCAGGGGGTCAAGGGAGGACGGAATGGATGCTTGAATGGGAACAGAGTTTCAGTTTGGAAAGATGAAATGTCCTGAAGATAGATGGTGGTGATGGTTCCACAACAATCTGACTGTAGTTAATGCCAGTGAGTCACTATTCTCAAGAACACTTTTATACCCTATGGCCAAAGATGGTAAATACTGTACCTTGTATGCCTGTTTTTCTGTCAAAATCAATTCTACCATTAGAAAATTTTCTCTTGAGACTTAATAGAAAGCTGTCATTGAATGGTCACTAAGATCTTGGTAAATATGCTACACCATTCATTTGTCAATAAATATTGATGGCCAGCTAGGCGGCAGACATAAGGTGCTGGGAACAGAGGTGAGAAAGGCAGACGTCTTTTCCTCACCTCAAGGAGCATCCACACAGCACTGAATCTGCAGACCCTGAGGAACTTTGAAGACCCCCTGCCTCTCGTTCTGCCAGTCCAGGGGGTCACCCTCTCTGCTGTGCTTCTCTTTCTTCTGTAGCAGTTTTCGCTTGGTATACCAAGTGTCTGTTAACACTCCACAGCAGAGAACCTTTTCCCTTAAAACAAAACACAAAATGTTTATGAAGCACATTGCCTGGGTAGAAATGCGCTGCTCATTTTCACGTTTTATTTTCAAATTGGTTATTGCCGGGATACAGAAGCACTATTGATTTTTGTATGTTGATCTTGAGTTTAGCTATCTCACTGAACTCTATTATTAGTTCTAATAGTGTGTGTGTTGATTTCTTCAGTTATTCTGGGGAGATGATTGTATCATTTGCAGATAATGTCCATTTTATCTCTTCCCTTCAAATCTTTACAACTCCGACTTCTTTTTGTTCCCTCATAACACTGGCCATGACCTTTCAAACAAAACTTCCCCCCAAACCCCCATAAGGTACCAAAAAAGTGGATTAACTTTATGATACGGAAATAAAAGATTTTTATTCAAAGAAACCATGAACAAAGTTACTAAATGCTAGACTAGAAGATACATGCAGTATCTAAAACAGCAAGGGATTATTGTTTCTAGACTATGTAAGGAATTTCTGCATATCAACAAGGAGAAAATGTCAACCCAATGGAAAAAGTGATCAGAGGATCTGAATAGTAATTTATAGTTGAGAAAATTCTAAAGCTAACAAGCACATTGAAGAGATGCTTAAAATCCTTAATAATCAGAGAAGTGTAAATTACAACAATAATGAGCTATTGCATATACATATTAGACTGGCCGAGTTAGAAAGCTGGTACCAAACGTTGGAGGAAATGTGGGGATATGAGAATGTAATCCGCCTCTTAAGGTAATGTGACCAGTGCAGCAGTTCTGAATAGCAATTGGCTAGCTTTATCAATAACCTCAGATATGCAGATGACACTACCTTTATGGCAGAAAGCGAAGAGGAACTAAAAAGCCTCTTGATGAAAGTGAAAGAGGAGAGTGAAAAAGTTGGCTTAAAGCTCAACATTCAGAAAACTAAGATCATGGCATCTGGTCCCATCACTTCATGGGAAATAGATGGGGAAACAGTGGAAACAGTGTCAGACTTTATTTTTGGGGGCTCCAAAATCACTGCAGATGGTGACTGCAGCCATGAAATTAAAAGACGCTTACTGCTTGGAAGAAACGTTATGACCAACCTAGACAGCATATTCAAAAACAGAGACATTACTTTGCCGATTAAGGTCCATCTAGTCAAGGCTATGGTTTTTCCAGTAGTCATGTATGGATGTGAGAGTTGGACTGTGAAGAAGGCTGAGCACCGAAGAATTGATGCTTTTGAACTGTGGTGTTGGAGAAGACTCTTGAGAGTCCCTTGGACTGCAAGGAGATCCAACCAGTCCATTCTGAAAGAGATCAAACCTGGGATTTCTTTGGAAGGAATGATGCTAAAGCTGAAATTCCAGTACTTTGGCCACCTCATGCGAAGAGTTGACTCATTGGAAAAGACTTTGATGCTGGGAGGGATTGGGGGCAGGAGGAGAAGGGGACATCAGAGGATGAGATGGCTGGATGGCATCACTGACTTGATGGACATGAATCTGAGTGAACTCCCGGAGTTGGTGATGGACAGGGAGGCCTGGCGTGCTGCGATTCATGGGGTCGCAAAGAGTCAGACACGACTGAGCGACTGAACTGAACTGAACTGAACTCTAAGTCAGAGAAGACAATGGCACCCCACTGTGGTACTCTTGCCTGGAAAATCCCATGGATGGAGGAGCCTGGAAGGCTGCAGTCCATGGGGTCGCTGAGGATCGGACACGACTGAGCAACTTCATTTTCACGTTTCACTTTCATGCATTGGAGAAGGAAATGGCAACCCACTCCAGTATTCTTCCCTGGAGAATCCCAGGGACTGGGGCGCCTGGTGGGCTGCCGTCTATGGGGTCACACAGAGTCGGACATGACTGAAGCAACGCAGCAGCAGCAGCAGCAGCAGCAGCTTTAAGTCAACTTTTAAAATGCATCTGCTCAAGGGTATCCCCAGTTCCCATACATGCTCCTAAGTGGACATGTGCTAGGGAGTCCATGGTAACCTTGTCTGCCACGTTGAGAAGTTGAAGACGTTTGGGTTGCCCATCTATGAATGAGTATATAGATAAAATATGGTGAATGCAAACCATGGAGTCTCATGCATCACCTGGGAAAAACAGTCTAGATGTGTCCTGGGTCTTAAAGGTATGGTGCTAAGTGAGGGAAATTTTTAAAAAGTCTACAATGTCTCAACCAGTATCATTTATATGAAATTCAATTGCATGCATACAAATCAAGAGTACATATTTTGCAAGAACATATATGAATAAAAAAAGCAAGCCCATGTTAAGTGCATCAAAATTAAAGCAATGCTGAGAGGCCAGAAGGTTCCGGAGAAAGAGATGACAGGAGCCAAACTGATGTCTCAGAAGGGTCACGTGGGGCTCCTAGCTCAGCCAAAGCATCATCTCAGAGTTATCTCAAAGGTGCCCACAAGAAGCGGCCCAATCACACTTCATGTCATGAGATGAGAGCCTGCGATTAGCAGTTACAAACTGGTATATTTAGAATGGATAAACAACAAGGTCCCACTGTAGAGCACAGGGAACTGTATTCAATATCCTGTGATAAACCAGAATGGAAAAGAATATATATACATGCATATATGTATCACTGAGTCACTTTGCTGTACAGCAGTGATTAGCACAATATCATAATTCAACTATACGTCAATAAAAAATAAAATTAAAATATCAAAAATTGAAAAATATTTTAAAAGAGTAAAGTGGAAAAAAAAGCATAATAAGAATGAGAGAAGAGCCTTTTTGCCTACTCCCTACCTTGTAAAGAAAGGAGGGGTGGCAAGCAAGTGAGAGAGGAGGAGGGCAGAAGCTTTCTCATCCTCCTCACCACCCCCAGGCCTCTGCCTTCCCTGTGTCATCTTGTTCACAAAAAGCACGAAGGACTCAGAAAGGCGGCCTTGTCTCCTGACCTGGCCAGGATCCAAAACCTCACGTGATAAGTTAGGCCAGGCCTGGAGTCCAGAGCCCAATGCTGTATTCATTGTGCATGGAGGGGTACCTGGTTCTCAAAGATTTGATTCAGAGAAAATAAATAATTGGCCTCAGAAGCTCATTAGTCAGGCAGGGAACACACCCAGCCTTCTCTCTGTCACTTTTCTTAGCCACATCATTTGACAATGTGGCAGGTTGGGGTTGCACCCCTCATGTCAACGGAGGCCCGCCAGAAACCCGGGGCTGCCAGAGCTGGGCCATGTTGGAGACGGCATTTTTATTAATGTCTATCAAGGAGACTGGTGGCTTAACAGGCTGACTGTTAGAGATTATATATTGACCTGGCTTCCTGAATGTATTCTCAGCTGGTTAGGGATTGTTACATACAAGTTCATTGGAAAGTTAGCCAGCCTGCTGCTCTCAAAATACTCTTAGGGTTGAGGGGAGCAGAGAGGTGATTGTCTCTGGGCAATTTGGAAAGCAGGAACCGGAAAGAATAATAAATGTGGTGAAAATGTATCCACCGCAGGGAGTGGGTCTGGGATCAGGGACTGGACACAAACCCAGAGTAAAGCCTTCCTAAACACAGTGGAAAGCATGGACGGACCCATGTGCGAATTTAGGGCAGTTCGCTTGCCCAGCGATTCCCAGACAAGTCCCAGGGGAATCAAAGTGAATTCAAGATGAACAAGTTTGGTGCCCACAGCTAAGTGATTGGACTTTATCCTAGGATAATGGCTCAGGCCCTGAAGGGCAGTGGCACCTCCCACCTGTGTGGCCATCTGCAGAGCGGTAGGCAAGAGGTCGGGGAGGGTAGGTTGCTTCTGCTGGCAGAGTGGGAGCTCTGATTGCAGGATGGTACGTGCCAGAAACAAGTGCAGGAATGTCACCACTCTGGATGTGGACTGGAATGCTTGGCTTACTCAAGTACATACTTTGGTAAGAATTTAGAAGGAAAGTTGTGCAGAAGCCTGGACAGCAACCCAAGTCCAAATCCACTCACAGGAGCATCTTTTCTGGATGCCATAGGTCTTGAGCAGTCACCCTTCATTAGCAGCTACCAAGCTTTCAAAGAACATGAGAGTAATTAAGCATGGTTGTCCTGAACCCTGGGATGGGGAGACTTGGTCTAGCAGCGCCTCCTGATTCCCACGAGGCTCCAAATAAGGATGCTTCATCTGCGGTCCCAGGAATGCCACTGGGAAGCTACCACGGTTTCACACTGAAAGGAACCAAAGAGCTGGGCCACCCCACTCCATAGATGGATGAATAAAAATCAGTCCTGCAAATCTGCCCTAATGTCCATTTGCAACAGCTGCCTGCAGTGGGGAAACCAGATCTGCTTTGCGGCATCCTTGGTCGAAGACGATCTGTCTGGGACTTGGCAGCCTCTCTCACCATCGTCCTACCCCTGAGGCAGTCATGCAATTCCTGTGGGGTGTGTACAGCCCAGAGTCCCTGAGTATCAAATACTCCAGGCACTCAAGTGACAATCAGAAGGCATGGCCTGAGTGGCATGGTAACACCCCCGAAATGCCAAGCTTGCACCCCGGCCTTGGCTTTGACTCGCAAAAAATTAAAGTCAACATGTGTCTGGGCATCAAATCAGAGAGAACTGTCAACTCTTTCAGCTTGTCAGTTCTGTGGCACTAAAATTTCCTTCTTAAAACAGTATCCAGTTTCAAGTGTAAAGGAAGAGAGCGGACAATACAGATGTTTCATGGATTTTGAAGTATCAAGAGTCTAAAACTATCACTTTTACTTTATCAGCCACCTTGGAAAAGTTCAAAGCATTTTTCATGAACGTTTTCATGCAAAATTTCACAAAAACAGACGGGAAAAATGAGATCCTCATTTTAAAGACAAAAATGAAGGGACGGCTAGAGGTCGGAGGACCCTTAGCCTCTTTCTTCTACATGTCATTCGCCGATCCCAACGGTCAGCGTTACATTTTTAAAGCACTGTCCCTAGATGGGCCAGGCTGTTCTGGACCTTCCAGGGCTGGAGAAACAAACACAGAAGCCAGGCACTGAGGGGACAGGTGGCTTTGTGCCTAGTAGAGGCAGTGACAAGCCAGAATGCTCTAGGTCTAGAAACAGCTGAACCAGCTCTGGCCTATCCTGCCATGAAGAATGTGGACCTCAATGAAGCCTCTGATTTTTAAAGAGAAGATGTAAATTTAACAGTTTTTTGGATAAAATTCAGTAATTTTTTAACTTTTGAAAAAAAAATTCATTGCAAGCAAAGAAAAAAAAAAAAATCACATCTGTGAGCCAGACACTGCCCAAGGCAGCTGGATTGCAACCTCAACCTGGGATGTACTGCCACTGATGGCAATTTCTATCTGTGTTTAGGAGAGAGAGAGAAAAAAAAAGAACTCCTATTTTAAACCACAAAAGACTGCAAACACATCTGCCTGCTAGGGGACCTATACCCTTTTTCTCCAGTTTGAAATATTTTCTAAGAAAGACACTGATAGTCTTGGGCCATGAGCCCCTGTTGTCACCATCTTCAGACATAGTCTGAAAGGGGCAAGTAGATTTTTTAAATTCATTTTTATAGAAGTTTAGTTGAATTACTATGTTCTGTTAATTACTACTGTACATATATATCATGGAATACTACTTAGCCATAAAAAACGATGAAAGAATGCCATTTGCAGCCACCTGGATGCAACTAGAGATTATCATATTCATCATACTAAGTGAACTGTGTCACAAAGAGAAAGGTGAGTAAATTTTTATCTGCTTAGGAAAGAGAGAAGAATGTAGGGTTTGGATGTCTGAGCTCTGCTGCAAATAAAGCTCGTTTCTTGTTCCGGTCCAGTCTTCCAGGAAAGTTTACTATCTTCGCCTGCTTTTGCTAAGTTGAAGCAGGGGAGTGCCCCACACCTGTGTCAATGTGTAGAGGAAAGAGTCACCAGGCGAGTCTCCAAATCCCTCAATGAGAAAAAGAAGTGGGAGAAAGAAGGCACACAGAACTCCTCAGAGATACTGGAAAAGAGGTTTCTTGGCTCCCCTTTGCAGGTAGGACAGGATTTGAGGGTTTTGTTTTGTTTTTTTTAAGGTCAGAATGACCCCTGCAGCCTGGAGACTTGGGGACATGCTTAGTCAGGCAGCCAATAAGCTTTGAGTCACCAAGATCAGGGCACAGGCCACAGACCATGAGCTGCACTATGGTGGACAAACAAGGGCTCACGTTCTGCCAAGAGTCCCAGGGTTATCAGGCCCAGGGGAGTATGTGTGGGATACGCAGCCACAGTTTGCATTCCAGAAGGTGTGGCCTCTCTGTACTCAGCAACCAAATGGCAAGATTGGTGGGGGGCCCACCCTGGGGGTACCATGATGGGCATCACGTCATGACCACAGAATGAAGCCTGGGGCAGCTGTGGACAGGGCATTTACCCCTTCCCTAGGCCTTGGAGGGAGCTTCCTGAACACCCAATTTGGGTGGCAGCAGAGGTGGTCCTGAGTAAATAGAAATGTCCTCAGGACCCTTCTTGCAGTAGTCCCCGGGAGCTAAGAAAACTAACATGTTTGTGAAATAGGAAAGCAGAGAGAGAGATCCCTACAGCTTCCCTTGGAAATAGTTCTTTCAGCTCAAGCCACTTTCAGGCTTCCAACTACACACAGCCCCCTCATCCCCACCCCTCTATCCCCTGGGGAAGTAAGCCTTAACATGCAGAGATCTAGCCCAAGGTCTTGCAGTTTGAGCCCCAGGGACAAGACGTCTCCTAGCCTGGCCTGGGGACTCCGCAAGAGCTTCCTTTCTTCCTGTGACCTTCCAGGGGATTTTTGAACCACTGATCATGAGTCACGGCAGAGAGGTGAGTTTCCCTTACTTCTTGGCTATGATTAACGTATGACTTGTTGGCATTGTGGCTGTTTTTTTTTTTTTTTTTTTTTCATAAAAAAAAAAAAATTAAAACAGCTGCAAAGGGAACATACTATGCCCACCCGCAGTCTGGCTACCGTCATCTCACATAACCAGATCAGTTTATTTGGTTAAAGCAATGTGAACTGTAACCCTGAATAATTTATTGAACTATTGAACCGCTTGGAAAATAATTGAAGCTTGAGCCTAGTTCTACATAACAGATTTAAACTGGACGGAAATGTATTAGCAAGATCTCAACCTCTAGAAAGAGAAAAGGCAGCCAGGGAGCTGACAGTCCTTATCATAACATACAGTTGTATAAAGCATTTCTAACCGGCCACTGTCTTTGGCAATGACTCAAGAGCATCCCCTATCCCACTCCAGCTGGGTCTGACCACAGAGGGAAGGGAGCTGAAATGTGAGAGGAAGAGGGGCACTGCCAAAATGAGAAGGGGTCCCAGAATTTGAAGAGTTGGGGCACAGGGAATGTCTCTCATCCACAGCATTCCGTCTGGACAATGACCTATACTCTAGGGGTCTCCTGAAGATGGCCTAGGGAATGTTAGTCGTGCACAAGTAAGATAGGCTCCACTTACAGGTAAAGGAGGTGTCAGCTCCACCTGGTTCTGTGCCTTGATGAGACAACATCTGGTATGCCATGTGTACATCTGGGCCCATGTGATTAAAGGGGCATCGATAAACTAAAGAAGCCAATAATTAGCATTCAGAGTGGAGGAGGAGTTTCAACTGCACGCAAGCACAATCAGTTGAGGAACACACTCTCTTCTCATTGTAAAACCTTCCTCATAGTACAAGTATTTTGATACATATACTACAGTTAAGAAAATATAGAAAATACAGATAAATCAGATATCACAATCTCAAAGGCAGAGGTGTATATCCTTCAAGATTTTACACACTGCATTATAAGTTGTTTGGAAAATGGAGGTCATGTGATTCCATAATCTGTTTTTTTAATTAGCAATACATATTGTTATTATATATAACAATATATATCTTGAATAGGCAAATATTTTTGTCTATAAAATGTATGTACAAAATGCCACATGGCATTCCTGTACTGTCATTTACTAATGAGTACAGGTTGATTCTGATTTTCATATTTATATACCATGATGCTGGTATGATAAAAAGCAGAAAGACGTTTTACTAGTGAAGCACCCTTTATGCTTTATCTCTTAATTCTTCAGCTCTGAAGGGGAGATACTACTAATTTCCTTATTTTATAGAGGAGAAAAATGAACTTACAGATGTTAAGTAACTAACTGGCTATGACATCCTGGGCTAGGATCAGAGCTGGAATTTAAACCCAGGCCTGTCTGATGCTGCAGCCAAGACTGTAATTACCACAATCCACTGCTGTCTACACACATCTATTGCAATTTTCCTGACTACTTCCTGAGGTTAAATGCCTGAATGTAAGACAGGCTGGTACCTGGGACCTGGGACCCTTTGCTGCAAAGCTTGCACCTGGGCGTATGTCTCTTCAAGCAACACAATACAAAGAAACTCTAAGGGACTGAAAATAACTGCATGCATGTGCAATTGGGGCAAATTATGGACAAGAAGATACAAAAAGACAGAAAAGCCCAACTGCAGCTTCTGGAGAGCTGGGAGCCAAGGCAGGGTACTGCACATGGCACCTGCATACAACACCACCAAAGGCAGACCAGCTAAGCTAAACCTCTGGCCCAAACCCTGAACCCCTACCTTCACCCTGTATAAGGAGCCAGCTCACCCTTCCTCGAAAAGCAAGGAAACCTGTGGTTTGTTCTCACTCACTCCTGCTGTAGCTGGGGCCCAAAAAAGTCTTGCCTAAATTTATTTTGTGGCTTCTGATCAATTTCTATTGATTAAGGAGGCCGAGAACCCTATATACTTATGGGGACAAAGAAAATCAGAACTTTTAATGGCTGCATGTTGATTCATTCTGGGTTCATCCACCAGCCACGGGAATAGAGAGTCTTAAGGTAGATCACAAGTGCTCTGAAATTGAAGGGTCTCCCTTGTGAGGCAGGGAACACCCTCTCCAAAAGCATTCCAGCACAGTTCACAGAGGTCTCTGGTAGAGATGCCAGCCCTGGGCAGGAGACGGAAGACAAAGACTTGGCACCCTCTCCAATCCTCCCATTCTATGATACCACCACCCATTGGCTAGCTTGTACTATAATTACAATATAACATTGAGGGAGTCTTTATTTACATGCCGTAGTTACTAAAGCAGTGTTTCAAAACTATTTCTATAAAAGAAAAGTCATCTTTGATCTTTTAAAAATATGGGGGTAGGTGGTAGAGGAGGAAGGGATGAACCCATATATGGAAATGTGTTCAATTGGAGCAAAATGCAAAACTGGCTTCTGTTTTCAATTAGGAGCCTTTGTTCCCTGAAAGTGGCCCGTCCTCCACCTTGCCTGCTGCCCTGCCTGCGTTACGCATGGAAGTCACGCATTATTATAACTTAATTTGCGTATTCACCTGGAGAAAACTGTGATGTGGGCACCAGAAGAGACACAGACTGCTTAGCCTAAGTTGGCCTTTTCTCCCTTCTATTCTAATAGATCTTTTTTTTTTCTCTTTGTCACTCAAAATGAGTGTCTGATGTACTAGCATAAATTGTTAAAAGCAGTTTTAGGTAAAGGAAGAGAGAGTAAAGTGGAGATTTTTTCACAAAAGCCAACCTCAATTTATGTCAAAGAGGGTTAAAAGACCTTGGGATTAAAGCAATAAACTTGCTGCTGTCAAAGCTAAAACCCGCTAACAATTTAGTGCCAAACGCATGTTGTTCAATATCATTTCATATTATATTATGTCACAAAGAGCTGACGGTTCTGCATCACCCTGACAAGGCTGATTTACTCTGAAGAATTCATCGACATTTTGCACAGTCAAAGCTGACTTCATTTTGTTTGGATGGACGGTGGGAAATGTCTCTGTACTTGAGTTTGAATATTAGTCTGAAAATCATTCTTGGATTAAAGATTCAGGAGACCATAGGTCCACAGCTTAGCAAAGCCAGGTCTTTGAAAGACAGGAACAGACTTTTTATTGTTCTCATTGACCAAGTATTTAGACCAAAACTTTAATAAAAATCAACAGAGGTTAAATTAGATTTTTTTTTGGCATCCCTTAAAGTATATAAATTGTTAACCAACTCTTCAGAAAAATAAAATCATACTAGAAGATCTTGCCTGATCCAGACATGAATAATTTATAAATTTCTTAAGAGATGCTAAATCACCTTATTTCCTTGATTATGTGTATTCATGATCCCCTTTGCCCACTTTCTTTTACCAGTAAAAAAAAAAGGCATAGTTGCAGTGAGTGCAATGTCAGGGTGTCTCCTGGTTCAAAGATCATGGGACAATGGAAAAAGTCAGTGAGACGAAAGATTCTTCTTGGGACAACACAGAGGGGAAAAATGCACCTGAAATTATATGACTGCTCCTTGAAGAGTATCAATCAGGCTAGTTTTAAAGTCAAAGAAACAAATATACTGTATAAAGTGACTGGTATAATTGTCTACTGCATATGAAATATGCATCTCTATTTATAAGCTTAGTTATAAAAAAATATGCAACAAAATATTAAGTGTTTATTTCTGAGTGGTGACATTAGGGGTAACAGGCGATTCTTTTCATCTTTATGGGTATTTTCAGCTTTTCTTAAAATGTACATGACTTAGCTTTGTTTAAAAAGGAAACCAGAAGAGTCATAAAACTTTATTAAAGGAATTCATTGTCCAAAGCTATGCCACAGTAAATGTCTTTGTTAAGTATGGTCTTTAAATCAGAACAAGACATCCCTAATTTAACAGACTCAAAAACTGAAGTTTTCAAATATTGCTTTCCCTAATGTCTGGCCTGTATGGTGGTCGATTCGATAACCCACAGGAGGGTAATGGTGAAAATGCTTCCCAATTAGGTGTCTGGGATTCTGTGCTGGGCGTCCTCAGGGCTGCTGTGTATTCCAGTTGTGTGACTGACACGCTATAAGAAGGCCCAACTCTGCCACCAAAGGATGCTGAAAGGCTTTGACAAGTGGTCAGAACAATTTCAGGTGACAGTCAGAACTGAAGGGTACCAGAAAAGGGAGGTGTGCATGCGTGCAATCATGTGTGTGTTCTCTCTTCTACATTTAGGAAAAGAGACTCACCTCAGCCTTGCCCAGCTTCTCTCTCCAAGGCCTCAGATGCACCATCTCGTCCTTCCGTCCTCTGGCGGGATTTCAGCATCACCCACCTCTCACCTGAGCTTCACCACAGCCTCCCCCACAGCCCGAAGGGACACCCTGTCAAGGCCACTTTCTTAAGTATTTTTCCTCCCCAAATATTAAGTAAATAAAAGTGCTGTCTGCAAAGCAACAGTGGACCCAGAAAACAGAAAGCAGCTTGGCCTGGCCCAGTTATCTGGACTCAGTTTCCCCCACTGTGTGAGAAGCATCTGCTTTGCAGGGTTGGCAGGCAATCTGAAGGTATACGGTATGTACTGGGTACCTGCTGTGCCAAGTAGGGGTAGCACCATGGGATGAGATGCTACCCCTGAACCCCAGGGGTCTCCCCATCTAGGAATGAAGTACCACCAGGGTCCAGATGTGAAAGGGCTGAAAGAGAAGCAGAAGCAAGTGGGGGTGCAGACCCATGACTTCCCTGGGGGGAATGCCAAGGAGGGTTCATGGCAGTAGAAGTGTGCTGTGGAGGATGAGGAAGCAACTGCCTGTGAAACACGTCGATGTGCAAGGCAGTTGTGATTAGGAGATGAACAGTGACAGTTACCCGTCAAGTGAGGCAGAATAATCTCCTGCCTCACAGTAATTCCACACGGCTGAGGAGATGGCAGTTAAACAGTCCCCAGCCCTCTCCCTCCCAGGAGAAGCAAGCCCTAGGGCTCAACCTTGTCTCTCTTTTGCACATCCCGTCCTGTTTCTTTGTGTTTCTGTTCTAGGACCCTTTGTTTCCCAAAAGACTAAGCCTGCATCTGCTACCCGTGGCTTCTCCACCCAACCTCCAGGAAGCGTCCTGCTCACACTCTGGCCAGTCCCACCTCTGCAGCACCTGAAGCTCTTGGCTGCCAGTGGGAGGAGACCAGGATGAGGCCAGGGCCACAGAGCGACAGGAGTTCGGAAGGATGTAGACTCAGGCATCCTCACTGACCACTGGTTCCTGCCTGACCCTCTGTGAGGAACACAGCTCCAGGACCAGCAACTGCCCCCCAGGCCTTCCCAGAGCAGGTTGGAAGCAGACATTGGCAACAAATCTACAGCTCAGAGCACAACGGTGCTGGGATGCATAGAGAGGAGCTTCCAAGCCTGGGTCAGAGAAAGGTGCTCAGGTCAGGAGACATCTGACCCGTCTCTCCAGAGTGGACCTGCAAAGCAAAGCCAAGTCCAGAGTGGGATGCAGCCAGAGAATTATCAAGAATTTATGGAGTGGTTTTGTGGGGAAGGGATGGAAGATAGACCTGGAAAGGCAGAGGTAGCATCCATATAGTCTAATGTTTTAGGGAATCTGGACTTTATCCTCTTGGTACCCTGAATCACTGAGGGAGTCTGGGCAGAGTTAAATGTACAATCAACTTATTGGGTTGGAAAGCACTGTAATTTGATTTGCATTTTCCTAATGACTAATGGGACTTCCCTGGTGGCTCAGATGGTAAAGCATCAAACCCTGGGAGACCTGGGTTCGATCCCTGGGTCAGGAAGATCCCCTGGAGAAGGAAATGGCAATCCACTCCAGTACTGTTGCTTGGAAAATCCCATGGACAGAGGAGCCTGGTAGGCTAAATGACTAATGGGGCTTCCCAGGTGGCACAGTGGTAAAGAATCTGCCTGCCAATGTAAGAGACATGGGTTTAATCCCTGACCCAGGAAGATCCCCTGAAGTAGGAAATGGCGACCCCTTCCAGTATTCATGCCTGAGGAGCCTGGCGGGCTACAGTCCATGGGGTCACGAAGAGTTGGATACAGTAAGCACACAAGCCATGCCAACCACACAGTGACCGAGGTTGTTGAGCATCTTTCTATGTGCTTATCAGTCACTTGTATTTTCTTTGGAGGAAAGTCTCTTTAGATTTTTAATTGCATTATCTTTTATTATTGAATTATAATGGCTCTTTATATATTTTTGATATAATTCTCTTTGAAACTAAGCAGGATTCTGCAGGACCTTCCTGGGGACAGCCCCCTTGGTCCATGGCTTCTTATTTATAGAAAAACTTTAGCCTCCTATGCCTTCCTTTTCTTAGGAGAAAATTTAATCAGTTAATAGCTAGAGAAGTAAGAAAATACAGAAACAAAGGAAAGTAGTCAAGAAAGACAAAATAATAATAGTTTAACCATGAAACAAAGTCAAGGACACTTAGTTCCATCTCACAACCTATAGAAAATATCCTGATGCATATACTTGAGTAGTTTTGCAGGAACTGAGACCACACCCCTTATCACCAGGTGAAGGAAGCTGACACTTGCTGACCACCAGCACATATACCTCAGGCCACTTGGAATCAGAAAACTGATGATTAAGATTCCCCAAATCTCACCATACTACCTCACCACCGACCAATTAGAAGAATGTACAGGAGCTGATCACAGACCCCATATCTCTCATCCCTAAAGTTGTCTTGAAAAACCATTCCTCAAAAGCCATCAGGAGTTCAGGTCTTTTGAGCTGTAGATGTCTTTTCTCCTTGATTGTCACCCTGCAATAAATGTTGTACTTTCCTTCACCACACCGCAGTGTCAGTAGATTGACTTTGCTGTGCATCAGACAAGCAGACCCAAGTTTAGTTAGTGATACCTTATCAGATAAGTGATTTATATACACTCTTCCATTCATATTTCATCCCAACAATTGATGCAGCCTCTTGCTGGTCTCCTTCCTTTGCTCTTGCTCCCCTACAACCCAGAAGCCAGCACAATCTTTTAAAATATAAATCAGGTTGCATTTCTCCATGCAATATAATCTTTGAAAAATGCTATTCTGATCAAGTCACTCCCCTTCATAAAAAATAGGTGTAAGAAAGCAAAGTTTTTCTCTGGCTTCCCATCACTACTGGGATAAGCTTCAGAGTCCTCTGCATGTTTGGTAGGGCCTCAACAATACTGCCTCTACCCATGTCTCCACCTCCCTTCCCATCACTTTCTCTCTCTTTGCACACTCATCACACCCACCCATACTAACTTGGGTTCAGAATTCCCAAGCTCCTTCCCTTCCATTCCCTTTGTATTTCAGAAGGCTTCCTCTCTCCTCTTTCTCTGGTAAATCTCTTCCATCTGTATCAGGTTAAATGGCACTTCCCTAGGGAGAATACCACGGATGCTCCAGTCTAACTTAGGTCCCTTTGACACAAGAAGGGCAGTGCCCATCACACTCATCACACTTTTCTTAGAGGAATTATTGATTGATGGGTGTTAGACTAAAAGCTTCAGAAGCACAAGGCTTGTTTCTTTTGTTTCCGGTACCAAACAGTGTCTGCAGAAGAAACGGGCAGAATTCAGATCCTCTCTAGGCACCAAGGGCCTGATGGAGGAGCTGAGGCCCTAAGACCCCCTCTCAGAGTCTCATCTCCCCAGATGAAAGCAAACCAGAGAAAGCTTATTTTAAAAGAGCATTTATTATTATTTCTGTTCTGTTCTATATTACTTGCACACCATTATTCTCAACAGATTTGGAAATCACAGACTTACAGTTTCACCCAAAGTCCTTGCTGACTTTTGGTGTTGAAAAAATTGCCATCACAATCACCCCACAATTCATTAGTAATCCATCAGCCTTTTGTTTCTCTTAAAGAACAAAGGACCATGTTTCCTACAGTTTGGGAGAGATCCATTGCCTTTTTTTTTTTCAAGTTTTATTTTAAGAATGACTTTCTAAGAGGCCTTTGAAGTATAACATAGCCACCCTTGCTAAACATAGTGTTCTCGTGAATTTTCACCTGGGATCTGAAAGGAGTCAGGGATAGAGCTGAAAGGGATTTCACTGGTCATCTTGGATGGGAAATAGGTCCAGAAAGTCATCAAGATTCACATGGACACTCTGTGATGGAGCTGGGACCACAGCCAGGACCCTAGGTGTCCACTCCATGTTCTTCCTCCTTTATATCCATTCACCCTTTGCCTGGAAATGTTACCCCTATTTCCTAGTTTTACCTTTGAGAAACTCCATTTACTGACACTCTTGGCACTTTTCTTGAAGTTGTCCCATACAAGCTCAGAGGTGAATCATGAGACCATGTTTCAGGCAACCAGTACTTTGCAATCACCTCTCCACAGTGATTGGTTTAGAATTAAACATGTGACCCAGTTAGAGCCAATGAGATGTAAGCAAGTTGTCTGTGGGAATGCTGGTCAGAGGCTTTCTCTCCTTCTACCGCAGGCTAAACAGGAGAGTGGGCAGAGATGCTGGAGCTGTTGCAGCCATCCTGTTACCAGAGATAAGAAATGGACAGGACTTGATCTGAAAATCCTGTCCCAGACCTAAGGCAGTTGGGCCTACAGGCAGCACTGCCGCTATCCTTTTAGTTATATGTTAGTTATATAACATATAGATATATGTTAAATGTTAGGGAATTTCCTTTATTTCAGGTTCTGGCCACCTGCCCAGAAAGCACCCTGCTGAATGTAGTTTGCTGATTCCCTATTTCCATGTCTCCCTCCAGAAGCGGGATTCAGCTGCAGGTCATGCAGCCACAGGCATGTGGAGGGTTCTCCACTGAAATGGCCTGAGCATCTGCAGCCTGCTGTGGCCTACCCCACCTCACCCCTGACAACTTTCAGCCTCCTCGGCCACTTGTCTCTCAGCTGGAGTGCTCTTACTTTTAGGGAGTTGAGCGGTCACATGTGACAATCTACACCAGTCTGCCTCCTCCGCCTCATTACAGCAACAGCCTGCCGTCCCCCACCCCGCACACATCTGCTGGGATCACTGGAACTTGGAACCTGTACTCTCCGTCTCACCCTAGCCCTCCAGCCCTGCCCTCATTCACAGGGGAGCAGGAGGCCTGCTGGCCCCCCAGGCTCACTCCATCCCATGACGGCACCTTCTGCAGTCTCACGCCCCTGCCTCCATAGGTCAAAGGAGGACACAGACACGCATCTGTGTTGTCAGAGCCCCCTCCCTGAGGCTGTGCAATGAGGCTTTTATTCTCCCGGCAACATCCACTGACAGCACTGCCCAAGTGCCCGGTCCCCATCTCCTGCTGGAGGCTCTTCAACCACTTAACACGGTTTTTCAATTTCCACTGCTCATGCCCATACATCTCCATCCCAGCGAATGGATTGCCATGGGAACTTTCCTCTCCAAAATTCTGATGAATGGCATTTTTATCCTGGAATGATCCCTAAGTTAAAGTGAGATTCACCAATATTCATTTTGTGATAATGGCATAGAGCACCAGATCAAAAATTCATGGCAAGCATACTCTGCAACACTCTCCCCCTTGAATGCAGGCAGAGTGAATGTCTGACTCTATGTATATGCATGTACACACACCTGCCACAGCATATCTGCATGTACGCAGTGCACGTGTGCACGCACATGTCTCCCACACGCAGCCCGTGGCGCACCCTCTCTTTCAGACTCCGTTCAGTAGTATTTCAGGAATTAACCATTCCAGGGACCGGCTGGATGACAGGCTTTCTCAATCAAGGAGAAGGCAGATGTGACTTTGGAGGAAGAGACAGTAGTGGGTGTCTGGTGTCTCCCACCTATTGCTGGCTAGAAGGGAAATCATCAGTTTCACCGCTCATCCAAAACATGGTGTAATGTTGGTGAGCAGCAAACAGCCTGGGATGCCTGCTCTCTCCCATGCAAGGAAGCAGGGAGGATGGAATATAGGCTGGACTTGGGTACCAGGACTATACCAGCAGGACCTCAAAGTCCAAAGCCGATCCCACACAAGGGGGAGTGCTCATCTCCAAGGAACTCTCCCAGGGTCTTAGGTGAGTGTCTTTAAGCTAAAAGCAATTGTTGAAATGAAGACTTCTCACAAATCATGATAAAGATCCTTGCCTCTCCCTCCCACGGCTAGCAAGAGACAGCCCTCTCTGTCTCACAAACCCTAAAGCCCCTTCTCTGGCCATCAGTGAACCTTTCTTCTTTGTGTCATGCCCCGCATGACTGGCCCCACAAAGCCCAGGCCAGGAACGTTCCCATTTATTTCCTCCTTTCCTAGACTTATGCCTCTAATCTGTTTTTATTCTGTCATTCCCATGACTTGGAACACCGATGCAATGTGAATAAGGAGTAGGGGGACCGTGGATGGTCCCCCTTTCTGACTATCTTCCAGCCGTAATAATTCATCATCACCTACCAGCAAGCAGCCACCATGGTCCATGGCAAGAAGGCACAGCACATTTAGCAGTGGCATGAAAACACTTGGCTTCTGTTTTTTTACTATATATATATATATTTATTTTCTTCCTCCTTTTGACACACAAGAAAGAGAACCCTAAATCCCCATACCCTGCCACGTTATGAATCTTCTGTCCCTAACTGTGCCTTTGGGTCACTCTTGGCCAGTCTTTCGAAGGAAATGCTACCTGGCCTTCCAGACTTTGGTTTATCACCTTGGTTGCCTTCTGCCAGGTTTGCTCTGTCATGAGAGCAGTTTCTTATTTACTATGAGGAAGCATGGTGGTGATAATTAGAGCTGGGATTTTTTGCTTATATACATATTTATGTATAAATACAAGACACATAACTGGCCTCTTCAGCTTCCTAAAATATTCTTCAACCAGGATGTTCATCAACCCCACTGGTGGCCCAAGGCTGCGTGGGTGGGTGCTGTGCCTCGCATTTTCTGAGCACTGTTGACACAGGGTAGAGCCGAGGGGAATGTTTGTGAACAGTGAGTTATTCCTAGCTCCCTGTCTCCCTAGAAGAGGGAGAAGCCACACTCCCTGCCTTGAAGCCACACCCATCCCCTTCTCTCTTCTCTCAGTCCCAACGTGAATATTCTAATCCCTTCAAGGATAAAAGGGGAGGCAAGGCTTTGCTATTTCCAATTCCAAAAGTGTTGAGGATGAAGTTGACACATTCTTAAGGAAGAAGAAGAAGAAGAAGTGGAGGGGTGTCTCTGCCAGAGTAGAGAGACTAGATGAGGCATTGTGAGATAAGGATACCACCATGAGAACAGAAGCATTTGTAGGGAGGGGCTCTGTGCGGGGGAAGGGAGCCATGGGCAGAGTAGTTAACAGAATCTTAGCCATTTCGGACTCTTGTGGGAGAAGGCGAGGGTGGGATGATTTGAGAGAATAGCATTGAAACATGTATATTACCATATGTGAAACAGATCGCCAGTCCAGGTTTGATGCATGAGACAGGGTGCTCAGGGCCAGTGCACTGGGATGACCCTGAGGGATGGGGTGGGGAGAGAGGTGGGAGGGGGATTCAGGATGGGGAACACACATACACCATGGCTGATTCATGTCAATGTATGGCAAAAACCACTATGATATTGTAAAGTAATTAGCCTCCAATTTAAATAGATTAAAAAATAATAACAATTAAAAAAATTACAGGGAGGAAAAAATGAAGAGTATGGTAGTAAGAGACACGAACTGCTATACATAAAGTAAATAAGCAACAAAGATTCACTGTATAGCACAGGGTATAGACAGCATCATATAATAGAATATAACCTATAATGGAATACAATTTGAAAAATTAAAACTGAATCACTTTGCTGTACACCTGGAACTAACACAATGTTGTATATCAAGTAAATTTCAATCAATGCTAAAATACAATGTCTCTTTCTCACTCCCCAGCTCAGGGATGTTGAAACATAGGAATAGGAAACCCACTTTCCAATGGGTTCCACCTCCTCCCCCTACTTCAGCAAAGCATCCCCAAGTGCACTGAAAGCTTTCTGCAGGTGAAGAGAGGGAGAAAACAAAGTTGAAAATCCTCAAAGTCAGACTCAGTGTGAATTTGAGAGATCTCAGAAATAGCCCCCAACTATAATATTCATAGTCTCACCTTTAAAATGGAGGGGGTTGGACTTGAATTGTTAGGTAAAATAGGACACTCAGCTAAATTTGAATTTCAGATAAGCAATGAATAATTCTTTAGTATAAGTATGTCCCAAATATTTCATGGGACATGTATGTACTAAGAATTTACTCACTATTTATCTGAAATTCAATTTTAATCGGCCATCTTTTTGTTGGCTGGTTTTTCCCTTTTTGAATCAAGATCAGGCAAAATTTCCAGGGGTTCCTTGAGTTCTGCCATTCTCCCATTCTGTCTTCACCCTGAAGAGAGGCAGGAGAGAGTCACTGTGCCACGGCTGAGGGAGATAAACACACAAGACGAGTGTCCTTGCATCACTGCTGTCCTCTTGAGGAAGGCAAACAGGCAAAACAGGGATGGACTGGGAGTTTGGGATTAGCAGTTGCAAACTATTATATATAGGATGGATAAGCAACAAGGTCCTACTGTATATCACAGGAAACTATATTCAATACCCTACAATAAACCATAATGGAAAAGAACATGAAAAAGAAGGTATATATGTATGTATATATATGTATATATATATATATATCTGAATCAGTTTTCTGTACAATAGAAATTAACACAACATTTTAAATCAACTATACTTCAATAAAGTAAATAAATAAATAAAACTAAGTGGGCCAACATTTGTTAAAAACACGTAGGTTGTTGGCAGTAACTCTGATCCACTGGGTCTGGACACCCCAGCCTGCAGAGTCTGGACCACCCAATGTCAGGGACCAACTGGGAAATACCAATTCATAGTTAAAAAGATAAAATTCTGCGTAATCTGTGTTGGTAACCCAAGAAACTGACACTTACACCAGAGAGGGGGGAAAAAAAAAGGCTAATACTCTGTGTGACAAATTGTATTCATTTTTTTTTCCTAAACCACTAATTATTTTACCTGTATGAAATTCCTCTATTATTTTCACTGCTGGAAAATCACAGGGTGGTAAGTGCTGCTAGTACCTGTCACAGACAAGGCGTAAACAACGCAAGACAATAAAACCTCATAGAGCTCGGCATGCACAATAGTGGCTTGTTGCGCTCACCAGTGAAACAAAACATCAAAGCTAAAAACATTAACCAATGGTAGCCTGAAGAAAGGAACGTGCCAAGTGAGTTTGAAGACTGAATTCCTAATATTCCCAGACAACAGACTTTACGGATAAGAGAGAGTCGGGGGGAAAGGTCCTGGAGAAGGAGGCTAACAAGGAGCTGTCAAGATGGGAATGAGCTGCTCACCAAATGGGTAGCACTGTCCTGCACATCTGGTTAGCACTTTACAGTTTACAAATTGTTCATCGATCTTCCTCCCAGCTGCATGAAATAGGACAAAACCCTCCAGGAAGTGACTCATGGAGAAGTCTGTGATTTGACCAAGAGTACTAAGATTTAAGGCAGAGATGGTGAATATATATATAAAGCAGAGACTAAAAAATCTTTAAAAAAATAGCTCATGGAGTACCCAGTCTAGTTGGAGGAACACCCGTGTATCAAATCACCACACTGATGAATGTCAAATTGGAAAAGGAGTTAAAGATAAGACTTGAGTCCATGAAAGTAGTGTTGGGGGCAGAAGGCGAATCTGACTTAGCTACAGGGCATGAAGGATGGCTCCCTTTTGGGGGTGACATGGAGCTGACATTAGAGGTTAATAGGGTGGGATCCTGGACAAAGTTTGGTGGCTCATATGGCATTAAATAAGGAGGTGAAATGGCAAGGAAAGGATTAGGGCAAGACGGGGTGTGTTAGCAGCGGCCAGATCAATCCAGGGCCCAGAGGCCATGCTAAGAGTTTGAGAACTCTTGAAGTGGCATTAAGCAAAAGAGTGCGAGCAGTTTCTTTTGTCAAGGCTTTTACGATGCTGTCGTCTCCACTGTGTCACCATGATCCAGGCTCCAGAGCCTCACCTTCATTCACTGCAAGAGTTTAGGGGTTCTGCAGGTTTTTAAAGAGGGTTTGCTATCAGCAGACAAGCCAGATACAACCTAGCAAAGCCTCAGTTAGAAGTGTGTCTCCACAGGCAATGCTGACCCCAGTGGGACAGAAGCTTAGTGGATGTGGCTGCATCTACTGGGAAGAGATTTCTATAGCTCCTCTTCAGGGTGGGGCAGCTTTTGTCCTGGCTTGGGTGGAGACTGGAGGGCTTCTTGGGCATCAGCCATGAGTGTGGATTGTGAAAGGAGAGGTTGAGTTCCTGCTATTCCATACTCCTGGGTCCTGAAGGTCTGGTCCTTTTGTCTCGAGCCCCTTGTTATGGGCCCTTCATCTTCACCCATATCCTCCACCTCAAGAATTACTTTCAGCTCAGGATATAGGAAATTTTTCTTTTATCGATAGGAATTCTTCCAAATCTATTGTCACGTAACTCCTTTCCATCTCCCTGAGGCCTAACTTTGGATTCTCAACAACTAGAATTTTACCTCTGTATTCTGCTTGAGTGCTATTTTTTTTTTTTCCCCTAAGCATTGAATATTAAATGCCTGAATGAATGGGTTAAAGTCAGGAGGAGAAGGAAACAGTGTTATTCTATCCCCATGTTTTCCATTTGCAAAGATTACTCTGAATACCTCATGGAAAATGGTGGAGTAAGGATAGGTTAGTTGATAGTTACTGCATAGTCAATAGAAGGAGATGGTAACTTGAAGTTGGTTGATTGAACTGGTCATGAAGAGTCCATATTCCATATAGATTAGGAGACAGGAGATTGAGTCTTGGCAATATTTGGATATGGAGACCAGAGAAAGAGAGTTCAGGAGAACCCAAATTCTCTTTTATAGCTGGCTGAGGGTAGGGGTGACTTCCACGGAAATGAGAAACTAGAGATGAGGGCCGAGTTTGGGAAGAAAAACCATGATTTTTTTCTTTTGAACACACTGAGTTTAGAGTGCATTTAGACTATTTAATTTAAGATGGGAATTAGCCAGAAATATGAATCTAGTGCTTGGCAGAGGGGTAATCATTGCAGATAAGAGTATGGAAGCTCAGCAATAAAGGAGATTGCCAAAGGAAAAATAAGGAGTAAGAAATGTCTTGGACAACTGTGGCATCTCACAGTTGAACAGAAAAGAATGAGCCTTCAAAGAGACTGAAAAGGAAATTGTAGACCAACAGACAGAGAACCCAGTGGATATGCCATCAAAGAATCCAAAGGTAGAGGTGGTTTCAATGATGTAGCTGTGGTTCCCAGTGCCCAACGCTGTTAAAGATGAAGGGAAGACACAGACATAGAGAACAGACCTATGGACATGGGGTGGGGGGAGGAAGGAGAGGGTGGGATGTATGGAGAGAATAACGGGGAAACATATATTACCATATGTAAAATATATAGCCAATGGGAATTTGCTGTATGACTCAGGGAACTCAAACCAGGGCTCTGAAACAACCTAGAGGGATGGGATGGGGAGAGAGGTGGGAGGGAGGGGACATATGGGTACCTATGTTTGGCAGAAACCAACACAATTCTATAAAGCAATTATCCTTTAATTAAAAATCGATCAATTTAAAATAAAAAAGAATTCAAAGCAGCCATTGAATTTAGGGACATGAAAGTCACTGATAAACAATGATACTGTTGGTAGAGAGATGTGGCCAGAAACCAATGCAGCGAACTTCATTGTGAATGGGGGGTCAGGGGGGTGAGGAAGAGAACAAAATTGTGTTGATGACATAGACGGTCTCTACTTCTTTGTGAAACCAGAGGCCATTCTTTCCTCCAGTTTGTCTGTGGCTGAGACACTAGCAATAGGTTAGGAGCTGATGGAAGATGTGGAATCCAGAGAGGTTCATTCTATTTGCTTCCTTGCCTGCTTGTTTGTTTTAATTTAGGAATTTTGAGTATGCTCACCCCAATAAGAAGGTCCCAGTGGGGGAAAGAGGAGTTGCAGAGAAAAGAAAGGAAAGGATAATTAATCAACAGCATCGGTTCCTATAAATGTATTGATAGTCGGGATGGGACCCAACATTTTGGCGGTGAGGGGATAGAGAATCTACTTTGGACAGAAGGGAGAGCATTCTCCACCCCACAGTGAGATGGGAGGATGAAGGAGGGGGAGGATCTGTGCAGGCGTAGATGACTAGGGGCTTAGCCTCAGGATGCATTGCCCCAGTGTGATATTTTCTACCTTCTCAGGAGGAGGTACCATCTGCTGAAGGGGGTAAATCAAGCATTTGAAGGGAGCAGACATGTTTTGAATTACATCTCTAAGAATGAGAAAGGAAGTTAATCTGAGAGATCTAGCAGAGGAGTCTAGCATTGGGAGACCTTCTAGGGTTGGTGCTCACAGGTTTTAAATAGAAATAGAGAAGCTTCTGATCTAAGAATCGAATTTTTTTTTTTTTTTTTTTTTTTTGCCACATCAGGCAGCTTGTGGGATCCTAGTTCCCTGACTAGGGATTGAACCCAGACCCTCAGTAGTGAAAGCACCAAGTCCTAACCACTGGACCACAGGGAAGTTTCAAGAATGGAATAGTTGAATCGGCCTCCATCTGTTCTCCCAAAGAGCAGAGGCACATTCATTCCTGATTCACGTAAACTCTATTAGTTAAATAAAATGAGCGTGCGACTATTTACAAATAGTCACTTATAGCTAGCTCCATCTCCCCAATAATACAGGTGCTCTTTTTGACTGTAACTTCCCTGTCATTTGTCCCATCCTTTTTCTCCTTTCTCTCTACCATTTTGGGCAGAGAGCGTGTCAATGACATTCAAAGAAAAAGATGGGGTACAGCTTGTGGAAGCATTGTGAAAAGTTAGCAGTGTGCAAGCTAACTGAATATGGATATTATTACTGTGTCAGTAGTGATAAGCCTAATGTGGATGATATTAAATTGTGCTTTTTGAGTGTTTTGATATGTTTTCAAAGTGCATCCATACACAGCATCTTTTCTGCTTGCAAAATCGCTAATGAGTTGGAAATTATTATTTTCAGTCCAGGAAACAGATTGGTTAGTTGAAGGTCAGAAGCAAGGGAATATTACCCTGAAGGTGAAATCCAGGACTTGGGACCCCAAGGAGGGAACTTGTTCCATTAACGCCCAAGGATGCCCAACCTTGAGAATATCTAATATAGATTAATCCACCTCAGAGTTGATATTGGAAGGTGAATCCCCAGACTAGTTTTTTTGATTGCAGAGTTTAGTTTTCAGACTTTCAGGCACACACCTGGCCACACCTGTGTACCATCTGCAAGGTCCAGAGGTTTGGCCACAGACCACAGAGAACCACTTTCCACAGCTTCCCTACCTTCTACAGCGAGAAAACTTGCTGTGGATCATATTTGTCTAAAGTTCTTTTCTTCACCTAATCCTTTTGGGACAACTGTGATGGAACAAAAGCCCTGCCTGGGGGAAAGGACATTTTCCTGCAAGTGCAGAGCCCAGAACCACATGGGCAATGCCTGGCCATAGTCTATACATCTAAAACTAATCTCAGAGAGCCTGAGGCTGGTCAAAGGAACCCAGTAAATGCATTCTTTTTCCAGGAGCTTTGAAAGAAACACATCATCCATACAAACTTCCCCATGCACCTCCCTTGAGCATACATGTTTTGCCAATATTAGCAAAGAAAGAAATATCCAAATAACTTTGAAGACAGAAAAATGTGTCTTGCAGTTCCACAGATAAAAAATAGTAAAAATAGTAAAACCACCATCGGACAAACCAAAACAAAATGCCAAGGACTTGACAGGTCTATTTTTCAGAGATGAATTAGGAGGAGGGTATGCACTTGGAAACTGGGACACTGGTGTTGAATGGGGAACTCAGGTCTTGTTCGCCTCCACAGAGCTCTTTTTTCTTTTGTTGGTGTGAATCCAGGAATCTGTACCATGCTTTGGAAGATGTTCTTGGGTTTCAGGGGGAAATTAGTTGCGTGCATTCGAAGCTAGGATATGGCTGAGTCTATTCCATTTCTTAAATGTCTAAGAAATATCAAGAGGATCTATGAAGCTAAAGGACCCATGTTAATGCAACATTAGAGAACTTGATTAGAGCCCAGCACTCAGGAAAATCATTTTCAGCTTCACACATGCTACATTGCACATGTAATATGTTGTCTTTGATGTTATTTGCCATTTATTAAACGTATCTGCTAATATGAAGTGTTCCATTTCCTGACTATAGAGTGTTAAAAAGTTCAATCTCAGTTTACACTCACTCTGTGGAAACCTGATTTCCTGAGCCCTTCCTTGAGCCAAGGCTGAGGGTCAAAGGAGCCTTAAAATTCTATTTATTGAGTGCCTAAGCTATGAACTACGTCAGGGAGATCATAACTAAACCAGATTCCATCTCTGCCCTCTAGAGGCTTACAGTTTGGTGGGGAGAAAGACATACGGAACTAATTAATACACGATAGCAAATGCAGTAATATGGATGTATCAAATGCATCAACGAATACCAGAGAAAAGACAAGATTCATCCCGATGGGGAGGGAAGGTGGGAAAGACTTGTGGGGTAGGCAGCATGTAAGCTGGGCATACGCAACAGTGATTCTGGTTTAAACAGAAGAAAAAAAAATGAGGGACAATCCTCAACTTTTTTTAAAAAGAGCAACAGATTGTCAAAGTGAGGTTCTTCCAGGTTTTATGTCACTTGAGATGCCAACTTGATATATATCCGAAGAAACTGCTGAGTCGGAGACTAACCCCCACCCTGCACGAAGGACATGCAATGGAACTGAGATACACATTTTCCTATTTACAAACAAGGTCTCAGTAAACATGGTTGGTTATACCTCCTTGTGCTAATTTCTAATGCTTCCCTATGATAGATTCTGAAAGTTCAGTAAGAGGAGTAAAATTTTCTCTTTGCCCTCCAAATTGGTTGACTATCTTTAAACTATTTAAATATCCTTTATTGTTTTTATTCTATTAGATTGCTTGAATTTTCTTACTGATTTATAAGCATTCTCATGCATTTTGGAGAATTATCTTCATCATATTTGATGCAAATATTTTCTCCCAGTGTCGTATTTCACTTGAGACATTTTCTAATTCTATACATTTTTAAACTTGTGTTAATTTCAAATTTACCCATCTTTTTCTATATTTTTATAGTTATTGAACTAAATCCTAGTGTTCTTTTTTACATGCTAACAATTTTATTTATGTGTGTGCATATGTGTTTAGGATTTTAATATATCTTAAATTCATTTTGTGAGTTTTATAAGTTAGCTATTTAACATGTAGAACCAGTACTCCCAGTTTCTTCACCACCTCTTTCTATCTCCACTGATTTCAAATAGTGCATCTTATAACTCTAAAATACACAAGGATCTGTTTCTAGAAATTTTAGTCTCTTCCATCTATTTGTATATTCTTAAGGAAAATCTGACTTCTTTAATGATTAGAGCTTCATAAATTTGACATCAGATGGTTAAAGTTCATTCTTTTGATCATCTGTTTCAAAATTGCATGGCTGTCCACAACCATTTATCTTCTATTTGAATTTTAGAATCTGCTTGCCGATTTCCATAATAATCTCATTGCAAATTTGATTACATTAAATTTTTAGATAATTTGGGGGAGAAGGAACATCTTTAAAATAGATCTTCCCAGCCACGAACATTAAGTCACCCTCCACTTATATTCAAATATTAATTTATTAAATATTAGATTTTCCAAGAAATGTTGTCATTATTCTTAGACTTATATACTCCCAGTTGTGGTATTTTATAGATTGTTGTTGTTATTTTAAACAAAGTGCATTGTACTTGGTTATTGCTAGTGTAGAGAAAAGCTTTTGAATATTAATCTTGTATCTGACCAATCTGTTGAAATCTTATATCAATATTAATGTATTGTTAATTGATTACTTAATTGTTAATAGAGCCTCTTGAATTATTTAAAGTAGTTAATCATATCATTTTCAAGTAAAGGCACTTTTGTTTTTTCCAACTTTATCTCCTCCCTTTTCTCTCTTGCTAATTGGCTAAAACATGTAGTTTAAAAAAACAGTAAACATTTTTATATTTCCTAACTTTAAAGGTAGTGCTTATGTTTAACCAATACTTTGTATGTCTGTTGTAATTTTTTGATATTTACTTCTATCCCTAGCTTATTATTTCATCATGATATGATGATAATTTTTTATGCTTTTGATGGCTATTATGAGAAATAAATGGTTTTACTGTGTTAATGTATGAAATTACAGTAACAAAATCTATTATATAGAAACTCCCAAATTTACATCTCCAGTTCTAAATTTTTCCTTGACTTCTTAACTTGTTATAATTAACTGCTTCTTGAGAACTCCACTGGAATGAACAATAGACTTTGCAAACTTAAATACAAAACCAAACTTTTGACTTTAGCAAATGGCCCTTCCGTCCATGTTCCATCCACCAGGTCCTCAGGGAAAAACACTGAAGTCATCCTCAGCTTCTTCATTTCTCTAATATATCATATTCAATCCACTAGAGAATCTTAAAATTCACTTTCCAAACATGTCTGGAATTGCAGCCATCTCCATTTTTATCCCTCTAGCCCAAAGCACCAGCACTTCTCACCTGGATAATTTCACTTATTTTCAGCTGATTTCCACATTTCCATGTTTGTTCCCTTCAATCTGTTCTCAAACCAACCACCCCCAGGATCCTCATGGTGTCTGCTACTCAAAATGTTCGTTCCCCGGATGCTTCAATTAAAATCCAAAATCATTCCTTGGCCTGCAAAACACAGTCTGATCCATGACACTTTTCAGTGTCTTCTACCCCCTTTTTCTTGGTCATTGGGTTTCAACATAAGTCGTCTTGCTAGCCTTTCACCCCACCCCCTAAGCTCCACGTTACGACACTCCCAACTCAGGGACTTTGCAGTTGCTGTTCCTCTGCATGGAAAGTTATTTCCACAGATACTCATATGGTTCCCTCCCTCATTTTATTCAGGTCTCTCCTGAAATACCACTCTGTGAGAAGAGCCTTCTTTGAGTACCCGGTCTCAACTGGCCCATATTCATCATTTTCTATTTCTTTATCCTGTTTGATTTTCATCACCACCTGACATTACATTATATATTTTAATCTTCTTCATTGCTTATGTCTCCAATTATAATGAGAATTCTATACAGAAATTTTCTGTCTATTTTACTCACTGATGTATTCCCACTGACTAGAAAAAATTAAAATGTATCCAGACCTTGCCACATGTCTGCTCTAGAGATGGGAAAACCACCCCCATTTAAGAACCACTGTGTTAAAGGCTTATACTAGAATAAAGGTCTCAAATCAGTAATCTAAGCTTCCGCATGAAAAAATGAGTGGCAATAATGAAACACACACCCAGAAAAATACAATAGAAAAAGTCAACAAAACCACAAGCTGACTATTTGGGAAAAAAGATAAATTAAAATTGATAAACCTCTAGTTAGACTAACCAAGGAAAAAAAAGAGAAGATATAAATGACCACCATTAGGAGAAAAAGAGGGAATATAACTAGAGACCCATAAATAAAGATGAATGTCTATGTTATAATATTATTATTAGACAAAATAGACTTCAGGACAAGGAATGTGCTCCCCAAAGATACAGAAGAACAAGACAAAGCAAATACAAATCCTACATACCTATGTCTGCAGTAACAGGCCTTCAAAATGCACAAAACGACATTGTATGAATCTCTTGGCTGCCCATCTGAAACCATCACAACATTGTTCATCTGCTATACTCCAATATAAAACACAAAGTTTAAAAGACAAAACGAAAGTTGGAGATTGTACCGTTCCTGTTCAATACTTGATAGAACAAGTAGACAGAAAATCAAGACACAGAGGATATGAACATCTACCAACTTAACTTCATTGACATATATAAACACTCTACCCAAATTAGGAGAATGTTTCTATCTTCAAATATTCAGAGAATAATCACCCAAATAGACTACATGTTGGACAATAAAAGAATTGCTAGTAAATTCAAAAGGACTGAAATCAGAATTAAACTAGCAATAAAAAAACAGATATTTGGAAAATCATCAAGTGCTTGGAAAATTGGACAAGACTCCTACGCAACCTACATACAAAGCAGAAGTTCACAGGAAAAATTAGAAACTATATTTAACCTGAATGAAAATAAAATTATAATAGATTAAAACCACGTGGAGTCTAGTCCTTAAAAGGGAATTCATAGTTTTAAATAATTGTGTTTGAAATAAGTTCCAAAGTCTAAGCTTTCACCTTAAAAATTTAGAAAAAGAAAAGCAAATTAAAATAAAAGGAAGAAGAAAATGGGAATTTTACAAGACAAGAGCTATCAGAATTCAAGTAAATGAAAAATAAAGCATAAAATAATAAAACCGAAAGCTTTCTTTTAAAAAAAAAATCAGTAAATTTGATGAAACTCTAGCTTTGATGATCAAGAAAAAAGATGAGAAGCAAGGATTAACAATAATACGAATGAAAATGGAGGTACCATATTATATCCTACAGGTTTTAAAAGGATAATATGGGGATATTACCCACAACTTTATGAAAGATAAATCACTAAAACTGACTAAGGTAGAAATGGAAAATCTGAGTAGCTCTATGCCCCTATGAAAGATGTTGAAATCATCAATTAAAAACCTTACCAGAAAGAAATCTCTAGGCCCAGAAGGCTTCTCTGGTCAATTCTATAAAACAGTTTATAAATTCTATCAAACGGTTGCGGAGGAGGCCGGAGAGCACTTGGCGGCAGCGGCAGCGGCGGCGGCTGGACGGGCGGCTGCAGCAGTAGCAGCTACGCACTCCCTGTGCCGCGGCCAAGCCCCTCGAGCCGCCCACCGCCCCCGGCGCTGCCTGACCCCGCGGGCGCCTCCGTCACCCTCCAGCCCCGGCAGCGCCCCCAGTCGTCCTCCGACCGGCCCTCGACCTTCTGCGCCAGCCGCAGGCGCAGCCGCAGCCTTAGGCACAGCCACCGACACAACCCTAGCCCCTACTGCAGCTCCTCCAGACACAGTCTCTACGCCGACTTCCTGGAAGCTGGGGTGCTTTTGTCCAAAATCAGCTCGTTTGCCTACGTGCGCACCGCGCCCTGCAACGACCTGCAGGCCACCAAGCTGGCTCCGGGCAAGAAGGAGCCCCTGGAGTCGCAGTACCAGGTGGGCCCGCTCCTGGGCAGCGGGGGCTTCGGCTCGGTGTACTCAGGCATCCGTGTCGCCGACAACTTGCCGGTGGCCATCAAGCACGTGGAGAAGGACCGGATTTCTCACTGGGCAGAGCTGCCTAATGGCACCTGAGTGCCCATGGAAGTGGTTCTGCTGAAGAAGGTGAGCTCGGGCTTCTCCGGCGTCCATGAGGCTCCTAGATTGGTTTCAGAGGCCCGACAATTTCGTCCTGGAGAGGCGGGAACCGGTGCAAGACCTCTTCGACTTTATCACGGAAAGGGGAGGTCCTGCAGGGGGAGCTGGCCTGCAGCTTCTTCTGGCAGGTGCTGCAGGCGGTGCGGCCCAGCCACGACTGCAGGGTGCTTCACCGCGACATCAAGGGCGAGATCGTCCTTACCGACCTCAGTCGCGGCGAGCTCAAGCTCATCGACTTCGGGTCGGGGGCGCTGCTCAAGGACACCGTCTACACGGACTTTGATGGGACCCGAGTGTATCCTCCAGAGTGGATCCACTACCGTGGCACGTCGGCAGCCGTCTGGTCTCTGGCAGCGGGTCTCTTCAGAGTGGCAACATCTTATTAGATGGTGCTTGGCCTTGAGGCCATCAGATCGGCCATCCTTCGAAGAAATCCAGAACCAGCCGTGGATGCAAGATGTCCTCCTGCCCCAGGAAACTGCTGAGATCAGTCTTCACAGCCTGTCGCCAGGGCCCAGCGAATAGCTTCTCCAACAGGTTCTTCCTTCCCTGTCAAATGCTCCAGGGAGGGGAAGTGTCTTGTCTCCAGCTTCCGGAGTACCAGTGGCACTTATTTTCAAACAGTACAGTGCTTGATACAGAAACAACATTTACAACTCATTCCAGACCCCAGGCTCCTGGAGGCTGCTTCCCAAAAGGCAGGAAGAGATTCCACTCCACTCCAGGCGTCCTAGGCCTCCACTCCTCCCATAGAAGCTCGCCTTCTCACTGATGTCCAGTATCGCTGGACTCTGCAAAATCCCAGGGGTGGGAGGGAGTGGAGGGGTGGGAGTAGGTCAGGATCCTGCCATGGAGCTGTTCGCTTCATCAAGAGTTCTGCTGAATGCCGCGGCAGGTCAGGCAGGGGGGGACGCAGGTTGGGGTGGGTTAGGACTAGCACCATTGACAAGTCCCTGTCACCTCTTCCGACTTTCTGAAGCCTTCTGTGGGGACTCTGGCTGTGCTGGGAGAAATATGTGAACTTGCCTCTTTTACCGGCCGCTTCTCCAAAAATCTGCCTGGTTTTGGTTCCCTCTATTTCTCCCTCCCCCTCTTCCCCCCATCCTTCATATGAGAGGTGCCATAGAAGAGGCTACAAGGCCAAACGCTGAGCCACCTGAACTTTTTCCACCTTTAGTAAAACTCTCAAGTGGACTGTTTCTAAGTTAACACCTCACACACACACACAAAAATGCACAAACAAAGCAAATCAACAGAAAAACTGTAAATATGGGTACAGTTGGCATGGCAGTGTACAAAAGGATTGTAGTTGATCTAATTCCTTTTTAATTTTGCCTTTTAAGTTATTTTACCTGTTTTGTTTTTTCTCCCCCTTGGGAAGATGATGCACTTTCTAACCTGGAGGTCAATGTTATATATTTATTTATTTATTTGGTTCCCTTCCTGCTCCAAGCTTCCATGGCTGCCGCCATAGTTTTTGTTTCTCTCCTTTCCTCCTCTGACTTGGGGATCTTTTGGGGAGGGCTGCGATGCTTGCTCTGTTGGTTTGTAGGGTGACGGGGATTCAGGGGGGACAGCTGCGGCAGCTCCCTGACTGCTGCAGGGGGCCCCCTCGCCGGCTTACCCAAGTGGGCATGCAGTCCATGGGTGATGGGGGAGGGGTGTTGCTGACTTGTGTGTAGAGACTAGATATATGAAAAGCAGTTCTGGATGGTGTGCCTTCCGGAGCCTCTCTGGGGCTGTGTTCTGAGCAGCATGTAGCCTGCTGGTTTTATCTGAATAAAATACGGTACAGGGGAATAAAAGAGATCTTATTTTATATATATATACTTGGCATTTTTTGAATAAAACGCTTTTTGTCTTAAAAAAGAAAATCCCCAGAAAGAAAACTCTAGGCCCAGAAAGCTTCTCTGGTAAATTCTATAAAGCATTTAGGAAGGAATAATACCAATACCACACAAACCGTTGCAAAAATTTGAAGAGGAGGAAATACTAAGCAATTCATTTTGTGAGGTCATCATTGCCCGTATACCAAATCCAAACAAAAATATTCCAATGGAAAAAAATAAAAAACTAGACACCAATATCCCTTGAGAACAAAGGTTTAAAAATTCTTAGCAAATTTAATTCAGTCATAAGTCAAAATTATAATACACGATGACCAGTTAGGATTTACACTGCTGGGAAGAGAATTTGCAGAGACCCTACTCTCCCCAGTCTCTGGAACATACACCTGTGCGTGCCAGGCTGCTCTCTGGCCCTCTCAGGGATCGGGATCTGCAGCAGCAAAGCCCCACCTCGGGGGCCCCTAGATCCCACTCCCAGACTTTCACTCTGTCACTACTCCTCAGTGAAGTTTGATCACGGGCTTCCCTGGTGGCTCAGTGGTAGAGAATCCACCTGCCAATGCAGGAGACCTGGGTTTGATCCCTGGGTCGGAAAGATCTCCTGGAGAAGAAAATGACAATCCACTCCAGAGCTCTTGCTTGGGAAATACCATGGACAGGGGAGCCTGGCAGGCTACAGTCCACGGAGTTACAAAAGGTTCAGACAAGACTTATCGACTAAACAACAAAATTTGACCAATGCTTTCTAATCTATGGACAAATGGTACTTAAAAGTTCAAGAACAATCTTGTTCAAAAAGCACCAGCCTTCTTTTTCTTCATCCCAACCATAGGCCTGATCCAGCTCTACCAAAGCAGCTCTGCTTAAATCTTTTTTTTCCTTTAAAATCCCGAGTGATTTTCTTTTCTTTTTCTTTTTTTTTATTGCAGTATAATTGCTTTACAATGTTGTATTGCTGCTGCCGCTAAGTCGCTTCAGTCATGTCCAGCTCTTCGCGACCCCATGGACTGCAGCCTACCAGGCTCCTCCGTCCCTGGGTTTCTCCAGGCAAGAACACTGGAGTGGGTTGCCATTTCCTTCTCCTCAGTGTTGTGTTAGCTTCTGCAATACAGCAAAGTGAATCAGCACCAAACTGAGAGGTTTCCAGGGCTGGGAGGAGAGAGAGAAGGATGACAGTCCTGGCTTCATGGTTAGAGTTTCTGTTGGGTGATGAGTAAGCGTTGCAAATAGTAGTGATGGTTGCACAGTATTGTGAATGCAATTCATGCCATAGAATTGTATATCTAAATATGACTGAAATGCTAAACGTTATGTCAAATAAAATCTATTTTAAAAGCAACAGCTTTCATCCCTTGGTGTATTGGATCAAGGTCTCCTCACTTGCTGTCCTGCATCAACACACTGTACCCCACTCTCCTTTTCCCAGCTTCAGTTCAGTTTCAGTTCAGTCGCTCAGTCGTGTCCGACTCTTTGCGACCCCATGAATCGCAGCACGCCAGGCCTTCCTGTCCATCACCAACTTCCAGAGTTCACTCAGACTCACATTCATTGAGTCAGTGATGCCATCCAGCCATCTCATCCTCTGTCATCCCCTTCTCCTCCTGCCCCCAATCCCTCCCAGCATCACAGTCTTTTCCAATGAGTCAACTCTTCGCATAAGGTGGCCAAAGTACTGGAGTTTCAGCTTTAGCATCATTCCTTCCAAAGAACACCCAGGACTGATCTCCCCCATAATGGACTGGTTGGATTTCCTTGCAGTCCAAGGGACTCTCAAAGAGTCTTCTCCAACACCACAGTTCAAAAGCATCAATTCTTCGGTGCTCAGCTTTCTTCACAGTCCAACTTTCACATCCATACATGACTACTGGAAAAACCATAGCCTGGACCTTTGTTGACAAACTAATGTCTCTGCTTTTGAATATGCTATCGAGGTTGGTCATAACTTTCCTTCCAAGGAGTAAGTGTCTTTTAATTTCATGGCTGCAGTCACCATCTGCAGTGATTTTGGAGCTCAAAAAAATAAAGTCTGACACTGTTTCCACTGTTTCCCCATCTATTTCCCATGGAGTGATGGGACCGGATGCCATGATCTTCGTTTTCTGAATGTTGAGCTTTAAGCCAACTTTTTCACTCTCCTCTTTTACTTTCATCAAGAGGCTTTTAGCTCCTCTTCACTTTCTGCCATAAGGGTGGTGTCATCTGCATATCTGAGGTTATTGATATTTCTCCCAGCAATCTTGACTCCAGCTTGTGTTTCTTCCAGCCCAGCATTTCTCATGATGTACTCTGCATATAAATTAAATAAGCAGGGTGACAATATACAGCCTTGACATTCCTTTTCCTATTTGGAACCAGTCTGTTGTTCCATGTCCAGTTCTAACAGTTGCTTCCTGGCCTGAATACAGATTTCTCAAAAGGCAGGTTAGGTGGTCTGGTATTCCCATCTCTTTCAGAATTTTCCACAGTTTGTGATTGACACAGTCAAAGGCTTTGGCATAGTCAATAAAGCAGAAATAGATGTTTTTCTGGAACTCTCTCACTTTTTCAATGATCCAACAGATGTTGGCAATTTGATCTCTGGTTCCTCTGACTTTTCTAAAACCAGCTTGAACATCAGGGAGTTCACAGTTCACATATTGCTGAAGCCTGGCTTGGAGAACTTTGAGCATTACTTTACTAGCATGTAAGATGAGTGCAATTGTGTGGTAGTTTGAGCATTCTTTGGCATTGCCTTTCTTGGAAATTGGAATGAAAACTGACCTTTTCCAGTCCTGTGGCCACTGCTGAATTTTCCAAATTTGTTGACATATTGAGTGCAGCACTTTCACAGCATCATCTTTCAGGATTTGAAGTAGCTCTACTGGAATTCCATCACCTCCACTAGCTTTGTTCATAGTGATGCTTTCTAAGGCCCACTTGACTTCACATTCCAGGATGTCCGGCTCTAGATTAGTGATCACACCATCGTGATTATCTGAGTCGTGAAGATCCTTTTTGTACAGTTCTTCTGTGTATTCTTGCCATCTCTTCTTAATATCTTCTGCTTCTGTTAGGTCCATACCATTTCTGTTCTTTATTGAGCCCATCTTTGCATGAAATGTTCCCTTGGTATCTCTAATTTTCTTGAAGAGATCTCTAGTCTTTCCCATTCTGTTGTTTTCCTCTATTTCTTTGCATTGGTCACTGAAGAAGGCTTTCTTATCTCTTCTTGCTATTCTTTGGAACTCTGCATTCAGATGCTTATATCTTTCCTTTTCTCCTTGGCTTTTCACTTCTCTTCTTTTCACAGCTATTTGTAAGGCTTCCCCAGACAGCCATTTTGCTTTTTTGCATTTCTTTTCCATGGGGATGGTCTTGATCCCTGTCTCCTGTACAATGTCACGAACCTCATTCCATAGTTCATCAGGCACTCTATCTATCAGATCTAGGCCCTTATATCTATTTCTCACTTCCACTGTATAATCATAAGGGGTTTGATTTAGGTCATACCTGAATGGTCTAGCGGTTTTCCCTATTTTCTTCAATTTAAGTCTGAATTTGATAATAAGGAGTTCATGGTCTGAGCCACAGTCAGCTCCTGGTCTTGTTTTTGCTGACTGTATAGAGCTTCTCCATCTTTTGTTGTAGAGAATATAATCAATCTGATTTCAGTGTTGACCATCTGGTGATGTCCATGTGTAGAGTCTTCTCTTGTGTTGTTGGAAGAGGGTGTTTGCTATGACGAGTGCATTTTCTTAGCAAAACGCTATTAGCCTTTGCCCTGCTTCATTCCGTATTCCAAGGCCAAATTTGCCTGTGACTCCAGGTGTTTCTTGACTTCCTACTTTTGCATTCCAGCCCCCTATAATGAAAAGGACATCTTTTCTGGGTGTTAGTTCTAAAAAGTCTTGTAGGTCTTCATAGAACCATTCAACTTCAGCTTCTTCAGCGTTACTGGTTGGGGCATAGACTTGGATTACTGTGATACTGAATGGCTTGCCTTGGAAACAAACAGAGATCATTCTGTCGTTTTTGAGATTGCATCCAAGTACTGCATTTTGGACTCTTCTGTTGACCATGATGGCTACTCCATTTCTTCTGAGGGATTCCTGCCCGCAGTAGTAGATATAATGGTCATCTGAGTTAAATTCACCCATTCCAGTCCATTTTAGTTTGCTGATTCCTAGAATGTCGACATTCACTCTTGCCATCTCCTGTTTGACCACTTCCAATTTGTCTTGATTCATGGACCTGACATTCCAGGTTCCTATGCAATATTGCTCTTTACAGCATCGGACCTTGCTTCTATCACCAGTCACATCCACAGCTGGGTATTATTTTTGCTTTGGCTCCATCCCTTCATTCTTTCTGGAATTATTTCTCCACTGACCTCCAGTAGCATATTGGGCACCTAGTGACCTGGGGAGTACCTCTTTCAGTATCCTATCATTTTGCCTTTTCATAGTGTTCATGGGGTTCTTAAGGCAAGAATACTGAAGTGGTTTGCCATTCCCTTCTCCAGTGGACCACATTGTGTCAGACCTCTCCACCATGACCAGCCCGTCTTGGGTTGCCCCATGGGCATGGCTTAGTTTCATTGAGTTAGACAAGGCTGTGGTCTTAGTGTGATTAGATTGACTAGATTTCTGTGAGTATGGTTTCAGTGTGTCTGCCCTCTGATGCCCTCTTGCAATACCTACCGTCTTACTTGGGTTTCTCTTACCTTGGGCGTGGGGTATCTCTTCATGGCTGCTCCAGCAAAGCACAGCCGCTGCTCGTTACCTTGGAGGAGGGGTATCTCCTCCCGCCATCCTGGCAAGCAACATTGCCAGATTTTTAAAGTGTACACCCTGATGACTTAATCTACATATGAATTGTGAAAGGCTTCTCCTCCATCAAGGTAATTGTAGGTCCATCACCTCACATATTTACCTTTTCTTCTGTGAGAACATTTAAGTTCTACTCTTAGCAAGTTTCAGTTATATAACAGAATGTTACCAGTTTTAGTCACCAGGTTACATGTGAGAGCCTCAGACCTTGTTTATCCTATAACTGAAACTGCTCCCACTGTACCAGCTTCTCCCCATTTCTCATCTCCCCACTCCTTGGCAACCACCTTTCTACTCTGTTTCTAATCAGTTTGAGGGATTTTGTTGTTGTTTACTTTTTTAGATTCCACACGTCAACTTAAAAAAATAGCCACAACCTAAAAGTTGAGAGTTCTGTTTTATTTGGTGTGAATGTTTAGGACTTCAAGGCTAGGAGATAGCATCTCAAGTAATCCTGAGAGAACTGCTCCAAGGAGGCGAGGGAAGGAGCCAGGTTATATAAAAGTTTTGCAACAAAGCACAGAGAGTCTGAAAATCAAAAGATTATTGTTAAAGAAAATCAGATATCCCAAGCTAAGGAATTTAGCACTCTTCTATGTATGGGAAGAGGAAAAAGTCGACTCACTGAAATTGTTCCTTTCATATGCATTTTAGCTATCCTGGGCCAGTGTCCTCTGTGTGTGTGTGTGTGTGTGTGTGTGTGTGTTTCACATCCTGAGCTGCCTCTGGGCTCACTGTAGGAGTGGCTACAGTCTTGAAAGCTGTTAGTTTCTGGATACTGTCCTCCTTCCAGAGTGCCCTTAGGGCTCAGAAGCAAATATTGGAGGGCTGAAATCACGGATGACTGTGACATCCTTGTTTACTGATATGGCAGGGAATGCTCCAATTCTCACATGTATAAGCACACAGGTTTTATCTTTAATTGTCTGGCTTATTGCACTTAAAATAATGTCCTTCAGTTTCATTCACATTGCTGAAAATGACAAAATTTCCATTTCAAGGCTGAATAATATTCCATTATACTTATATAATAATATATGTAATAATACAAAAACTATATAAAATAATATATAAAATGTATATGTACACATTGTTTTCTATAGTCATTCATCTGTGGACAAAACATAGGTTCTTGCCTTACCTTGCTAATAGTGCTAATGCTAAGTCGCTTCAGTTGTGTCCGACTCTTTGCGACCCTAGGGACTGTAGCCTTCCAGGATCCTCTGTCCATGGGATTCTCCAAGCAAGAAAACTGGAGTGGGTTCGCCATGCCCTCCTCCAGGGGATCTTCCCCATCCATGGATGGAACCCATATCTCTTAAGTCTCCTGCATTGGCAGAGAGATTCTTTACTAGAGCCACCTGCCTTACCTTGCTTATTGTAAATAATGTTGTAATGAACATGTATCTCTATCTGTTTTTACCTTTATTTTTCCTCCTAAAAACACACTAAATGCAGAAATTTTGGAAAATTGAACAGCACAAAGTAACCATCATGTTCCCATCAATCAGGGATTGATTGATGACTGGTCATATTTTGTACACATGCAAATTCATGCTATTTTCTGAGTAGTATTATGCTTGGAAAGAAATTTCTAACCCCTAAATGCTAAAGAGATGGGAATCCCAGACCACCTGACCTGCCTCTTGAAAAACCTATATGCAGGTCAGGAAGCAACAGTTAGAACTGGACATGGAACAACAGACTGGTTCCAAATAGGAAAAGGAGTATGTCAAGCCTGTATATTGTCACCTTGCTTATTTAACTTCTATGCAGAGTACATCATGAGAAATGCTGGGCTGGAAGAAGCACAAGCTGGAACCAAGTTTGCTGGGAGAAATATCAATAACCTCAGATATGCAGATGACACCACCCTTATGGCAGAAAGTGAAGAGGAACTAAAAAGCCTCTTGATGAAAGTAAAAGAGGAGAGTGAAAAAGTTGGCTTAAAGCTCAACATTCAGAAAACGAAGATCATGGCATCCGGTCCCATCACTTCATGGCAAATAGATGGGGAAACAGTGGAAACAGTGTCAGACTTTATTTTTTTGAGCTCCAAAATCACTGCAGATGGTGATTGCAGCCATGAAATTAAAAGACGCTTACTCCTTGGAAGGAAAGTTATGACCAACCTCGATAGCATATTCAAAAGCAGAGACATTACTTTGTCAACAAAGGTCCAGGCTATGGTTTTTCCAGTAGTCATGTATGGATGTGAAAGTTGGACTGTGAAGAAGGCTGAGCACCGAAGAATTAATGCTTTTGAATTGTGGTGTTGGAGAAGACTCTTGAGAGTCCTCTGGACTGCAAGGAGATCCAACCAGTCCATTATGGGGGAGATCAGTCCTGGGTGTTCTTTGGAAGGAATGATGCTAAAGCTGAAACTCCAATACTTTGGCCACCTCATGCAAAGATTTGACTCATTGGAAAAGACTGTGATGCTGGGAGGGATTGGGGGCAGGACAAGGGGATGACAGAGGATGAGATGGCTGGATGGCATCACCGACTCGATGGACGTGGGTTTGGATGAACTCCGGGAGTTGGTGATGAACAGGGAGGCCTGGTGTGCTGCAATTCATGGGGTCGCAAAGAGTAGGACGCGACTGAGCAACTGAACTGAACTGAACTGAAATGCTAAAGAACTAATTTGTTTTCCCTAATATATAAGGCATTTCCCAAGAACTATTTATTTCATAAATAACACTACCTCTATCGTACAATAAATAACTTTATAGATTAGGTTCTATTATAATCTTATTATTCTCTTCCATAGACCTAATTTTCTATCACACAATATTGAGCAATGTGACTTCATAATATGTTCTAATATCTGATGGTGCCTGATTTCCCTAAATATTTTTCTTTTTCAACATATTTTTGTTTATTTCACATGTTTATTCTTCTAGATGAAATATAAATTTTTTTTTTTTCAGTTTGCCAAAGTTTCATTCAGAAGACTGATTGGGAGTGAATTACATCTATAGATTGACTCAATCCTGTATTTCCATTCCCAGGTTAGATGATCTGTTTTATTTTTTTCCCACTCTCTCTTTTGTGACATGTAGTATACATTTAATATCAATATTTTGCTAGTTTTCTTAAACAAATGATAAAGCACTTAACATAGTGTTATTTTCCTTAATAAAGTTTTGAAATACCTGCCTCTGTTTGAACCTTGAAAAGATTTTAGAGAAAAATATTCTATGAGTTTTATGTTGTGCATGCTGTTGATTGATAGCAGAGAAGGCAATGGCACCCCACTCCAATACTCTTGCCTGGAAAATCCCATGGCCAGAGGAGCCTGGTAGGCTACAGTCCATGGGGTTGCTGAGAGTCGGACACGACTGAGCGACTTCACTTTGATTAAGAATGAGTGCACTTAGAGTTGTGAATTCAAAGACCTACTGTGCTTGCATCTCATAAGTCCAAATTTGTAGTGGTATCATCTTATTTTCTTTTGTCAATAATTCAGCTTACTGGGGTTTTTTTGCATTTGCTATTTCTACTTCAAATTAGAGGGTATAGATGGAGTTTTTTACTGTGTATTCTAATACACACTATTTAATTTCCACATTAATGCATTAATTTCTTAGCAAGAGGTATCTACCATCAGACTATCTCTAACAGAAATTCCTCAAGATCTGTGCTGTGCACCTTTAAACTCTGATAGCCTTCTGACCATTTTATTTAGTGCTGGGAGAGAAGGTCTGAGTCATGTTTTCCAAGACTGCTCTTTAGAGGCAACTTTGTGCCCAGTTTGATTTGACATCCCAACTAGACTGCTCATTCTTCATGTTGCAATCCATCCCACGCCTCCTGGGGGAGACCTTTCCCATTACTCCCTATAAGGCTCATTTTCTCCCAACAGGCCCTTTTGCATCCTGAATATCCTTTAGAATGACCCTCCTTCCCCCTCAGAATGTAAGGTCCATGAGATCTAGTACTGCCTCAGCCTGGTTTGCCACCACCTCTCCAGGGTGTAGCCTGACACGTGATTGTTAGTGGGCTCTGAGTGTTTGTTCCCCGACTCCTGGAGGGCAGGGACCTTGCCATCGCTTGTCTCATATCCCTCCATGCAGTTCTGGGTGCAGAACAGATGCCCAATAAATACCACATTTCAGAAAATACATGGGACTGATTAGTTTTCCATTTCCCAGTTACACTAATCTGTTTCAGGGATCCTTGGAAACTGAATTTTTATTTCCTTTCCTTTTCTTTAGAATCTACAACTCAACAGCTGGAACTAACCCCTAAAGGTTACTTGACCTCAAACTCTGCTAGTAACATGTTGGGGATAATTCAGGTATATAAATGCATATATTTAATGCCGAGAAAATTGATTGTTCTTGTTCCCTTGAGTTCTCCTTAATTGTCACAAATATCTTTTTTTTAAAGAGTTCTTCTTTATATTCACTGTTCACCTGAAACTACCACATTGTTAATCAGCTATACACCAATACAAAATGAAAAGTTCAGAGTTTGAAAAACAAGATTCTTCTTTATGCCTGATCTTAATCCTGTTTGCCTCAATGCCACAAATTTGGTCTTTGACTTCCCCCTGGGTATTTTTAGCTATCTCTGTTGTAGTTGCTTCTTGGCTAGGGTGTTGTCTGTCAGACAGACAGACAGAAAGACAGACTGCAAGCTTACCCTTAAACTCAAGGAACTCCCTGTTTTCCCTTGAAAAGTAGTAGGAAGATCTAGCAAACAGAATTCTTTGCAAAGGCCATGGGATCAAAGAAACTGCACCACAAAATTGTCTCTTGAAGCCATATCATCTTTCCCCTGGAACTTGCAAAGGCCAAGTAGACAATTGCCTACATGGCAGGACGAATTTCTGACTTTCTTACTTCCAATTCTCATTTCTGCACAGGTCAAATTCAAGCTCACTACTTTATCTAAGGCACTGATTTACAGCTCTGAAGACTCCTGTCATATCATGGTCTTGATAACTGTCATGACACTGCCAGCCACAGTCAGCCTCCAACATCTGAGCTTGGACTAGTGATGTTCTGAGTACATGATACTTAGGACTGATAAGTTTTGAAAGGGGAGAAGCTGCAGAAAATACCGGGAGCTTAGGATGCTCCACATTGAGGTAGGACAGGAAGAGACATACATCATCATGAAATATAAGGAAATCGAGTTTTGTGGAAATAAAATGGGGTTTCATGCAGAGCAGGAGGGACCAAAATTGAGACAGAGGGGCCTGGAGAAGTCAGCATATATGAGTGAACAAGAAATGACTTATACTCCGAAAGACAAATCTCTTACATCGTGATAGCCTTCCAGCTGTGTGTTCAGACATTTCATAAGGTGATGCCTTTCTAGTCCCTGGAGGCCTAGTGACCTCATGATGGTTCTGTCTTGGAGAGCCCCACAGTGACTTTGAAAGAGGACGATCCTCTCTGAAGTTCCCTGACCCAGTATTCTATTAATGGAATGGCTATTCAGGGTGGCCCAGACTACAAGGGAAGGAACGTCCACTTCTCTATCACTCACTTAAACAGAGACTTTTGACAGAATCTTTTAGACCCAGGGCACCCAACCTCCGGACCATGGACTAATACTAGTCCAGGGCTTGTTAGGAACTGGACCACACTGTAGGGGGAAATCCATGGGCATGTGAGCAAATCTTCATCTGTATTTACACCTGCTCCCCATTGCTCATTTTACTGCATTATCACAACATATTAACAATAGAAGTCAAGTGCACAATAAATGTAATGTGCTTGATTCATTCCAAAACCATCCTTTGCTTCCATCCGTGGAAAAATTGTCCATGAAACTGGTCCCTGGTACCAACAATGTTGGGGACTGTTGTTTTAGAGTATAGAGCAACCATCCTTCAATCTCTCTCCTAGGATTGATGTCCCCCATGTCATTTCCCAACAACCCATAGTATCCACAGTTTTCCTTAAATTGTTCCATAATTCTCCTATGATTCTGGTGAAGCCAAGCCCTTCCCAGCTCCATGGGTGAAACATGTGACTCAGCTTGAGACCATCAGGATACTCCATTGCCCAAACCAGTATAATAGTTTTAATGATTAGAACTGACCCCCATCAAATACTGTTAGATACACACTGCCCTGGAAACTTCAGTTGGCAGTCAAGTCACCTTGTGATCATGAGATGAAGCCACACCTACAAAAGGCAGGGGCTAGAGCCTGGTGATGTGGTTGAGTCTCCAGATCAGTCAGGCCTGTGTTGAGTCTGTTGAACCTCTGAACATTTGTTAGCCAATTAATTAGTTAACCAGCAGATTCCCTTCCTGTACAAGCCAGGTGGAGTTGGGTATGTCTCACTTGCAACTGTACATACTCTATCTGATGAGCACTTCTCTGGGCCCAGGCTCCCAGACTGTCAGTAAATGATTCCTCGACATTTACTGCAGGGTTTGACCAGGATCCTCCCCTCTCCTGAGACCTGGGGTGTGAGCTCTCCCTGGCTGTGGCAGCGACCATTCCTTGCACCTAAGATTCCTCCTCTGGGTGGGAGGAGGGCCGGGAGATGCAGACCCAGCATCCCAGGAGCCAACATTGTGCCCCTCCCACCAACTCATCTAGCCACCAGCAACCCTGTCATTTCCCTGCCACTGGGCTGGCTCAGACAAAGCTCTAGTTGAAGAGATTACAGACAGATGCTCTGGCACGAATCAGAGACCCCATGGAAGGAAAGCAGTCAGGTTTTCTCTTAAGCGACAGCCATCATTTTCGGCAGGCAGGGTAATTACAGGTTTGCCCTTCCCAGTGCAAGCTATCTGAAGGTAAAACAATGGTGAGCAGCATGTGCCCGCTTCAAACAAGGAAGGGGAGAGACGGGAACAGAAGGATTCCATCTCTTTTAATTTATTTTAATAAAGTGAGGGTTTTCCAAAAGGCCAAAGGGTCTCATTTGCCACAATGTGGTTGAGATCTGCCAACAGCTTCCCCAAACCTCCTCTTTCCCTATAATTCAATCAGAGCCACAGATGGAAGCACTCAACCGGCGTCTTCCTTTTCTCGACCTTTTCCGCGTCCTTCTTCTCTCACTGCCTCAGCTGGAGAAGAAGGCTCTCACCCCTCTCAGCCTCCTCAACCTCAGTTTTCTCCATTCCCCTGAGCTCCTGGGAGGCTCCCCTCTGTCCGGCCCTGCTTTGACCCATCTCTGCCCCACAGCACCTTCTGGATGTTCACAAATAGTGTGGCCTCTGTATTTTCCTTTATTTTTACTGCACTCACCTGGCCATCCAGCTGAGCAGATAGTCCTTTGAGGACGGTGCACTGACCTCTTCTCCTGAGACCCAAGGGGCCATCCCAGCAGATGGTGGATTATTTCTGAGGAAGACACACTCTTAGAATGAGCAGAAAAAGAAGGCAGGACAATCGTGAACAGACCACCATTGCCATGCTTTCCAACCAGTAATCAAACCTGCCCTTCTGAGCTCTGAAACACGCTCACCACCCTAGGAGCTGTGTCCCAGACCGGCCCCACCCTCCCCTCCTTGGTCCCAAACATTGCTCCAAACATCTGAAGCTTTCTTCCAGAGATTTCCTCTCCTCTTCTTTCCCCACAAGTTGCCTCCAAATTTCAAAGCCCAGAAACACAAATACCACCTTATCAGCTTAGCCTAAAGAGCAGAAATAGCAAGAATTTAGTAAAAGTCTTATGCCTCTGGGAGGGGATTTTGGCTCATTTCTAGCAAATGGATGGGTTCGTTTTTTGACCTGGGGCTGTGGAAAATGAGTTCCCAGTAAACCAATTCCTGCTGTCACATGGAGGCAGAGTCCTCAGCCATGCTCCCCTCATCAACAGAGAAGAAGACAGCCCTTCCCCTCCTTTCTCCTGTTGGCCCCATCCCTAAGATTTCATTTTTTTAAAGTAAGTTGAATATATTTTTATCAAGTTGGTTATTTATTTATTTGGTCTTAGTTGTGGCACATGAGACACACATTTCAGCAGGTGGGATTTTTCACTGCAGCGCACAGACTCTCTAGTTGTGTCCCACAGGCTCAATAGTTGTGGGACGCAAGCTTAGTTTCTCCATGGAATGTGGCCTCTTAGGTCCCCAACCAGGGATCAAACCTGCATTTCCTTCATTTCAAGGTGGATTCTTAATCACTGACCACCAGGGGAGTCCTTGTCACAAAGATTTCTTGCTCCCCCATACAGTTACAGGGAGAAGCAGAGCCCACAAGGATGCTGTGTGGCCCCCTCTGCTCTTTGATGCAGAGCTCACCCCCAGGTCTGGGGCTGCAAGTGCATATCCTGGGGATGCCCTCTGCAGGCTGTGCCTCCTGATTCCAGGGGCATGCCAGAGTCCTGCGTCATCCAGGGACCCTCTTGCCCACACCCCCACATGCACCTGCTCCTTGTGTGGGGCTGAGAATATTGACAATGTATTTCCTTAACAATGACCTCTCTTCTTCCCAGCTGTTGTTGTTATTCAATAGCTAAGTCATGTCCCACTCTTTGCAACCCCATGAACTGCAGCACGCAAGGTTTCTCTGTCCTTCACTATCTTCTTGACTTTGCTTAAACTCATATCCATTGAGTCGGTGATGTCATCCAATCTTCTCCTCCTCTATTGACCTCTTCTCCTCCTACCTTCGATCTTTCCCCATATCAGGGTCTTTTCTAATGGGTCAGTTCTTCCCATCAGGTGGCCAAAGTATTGGAGATTCAGCTTCAGCATCAGTCCTTCCAATGAATATTTAGGACTGATTTCCTTTAGGATGGACTGGTTGGATCTCCTTGCAGTCCAAGGGACTCTCAAGAGTCTTCTCCAGGACCACAGTTTGAAAGCATCAATTCTTTGGTGCTCAGTTTTCTTTATGGTCCAACTCTAATATCCATACATGACCACTGGAAAAACCATAGCTTTGACTATATGAACCTTTGTCAGCAAAGTGATGTCTCTGCTTTTTAATATGCTGTTTAGGTTTGTCATAGCTTTTCTTTCAAGGAGCACAATATTTTAGTTTTATAGCTGCAGGCACCATCTGCAGTGATTTTAGAACCCAAGAAAATAAAATTTGTCACTGTTTTCACTTTTTCCCCATCTGTGTGTCATGAAGTGATGAGACTGGATGCCATGATCTTTGTTTTTTGAATGTTGAGTTTTAAGTCAGATTTTTCACTCTCCTCTTTCACTCTCATCGAGAAGTACTTTTAGTTCCTCTTCACTTTCCACCATCATAATGTTATCATCTGCATATCTGAGGTTGTTGGTATTTCTTCCTTCCAGTGCCTTCCTCCATAACATCCAGAGCTTTGTCCAGGAATCTGACAGTGGGTACAGTCTTGATTGTATTCGAGGAAAGGAGCTTCCCTTCTCCAGGACTGCATCCACAGTTGCCCTCTCTAGTCTGCCACCCATCTCTTCCTTGTCCCATTTCCCCTGATGTGAAGGATTTTTTTCAGAAGGGCCTTGTGCCAGATGCACCTCTTGTGAGACTGCCATGCCTGCCTCTCTCCATTCAGGGACCCTGGCCCATCTCCCTGTGCCTTGGTTGAAATGTCTAGCTCTGAGCCTCCCAGACACCCAGCTTGATTCCCACTGTCTTCCATATGGGCAGGACATGTACCATGAGCCATCGAAACTGGACCTCACTCTGAAGAATCAAAAGGGTTCAAGTAGGGCTCACTCTATAACCTAGTTTTGAGAAGCATCTTGCTTTGAATGGGTCAGTTCCTGGCATCATGCTGAATAGGCCTCTTTGAGGCAACCAAAAACCTAGAGTGGATCCCATGTAAAAGAAAAGAGCCATCACAGAGAGGCAAGTCTGGGTGCTGGAGATTTCAGACACTTCAAATCCATCTATCCCAGGCATTTCTTCCTCGATGTTTAAACACATTCGTGCTACAGAGGAAATTGAGTCCATATGCCTGAATTCTTTTAAACCTCAAGCCACCACATGCTGTTTTCTGGACCCGTTTAATTGTCCATGAAACCCCAGAGTTGTCTGCAACATGGAGGGTACCCAGGAGAACCCCACCCCCATCATTGCTGCAGACTGCACCCTGCCAGAGACAGCCGCCTCTCTGGGCACTGTGGGTGGGCAGACAGATGGGGCTGGGCCAGGACATACTGTTAGAATTGTCAGTCCACATATGTGTCATGCTGACAACCAGTCTAGAATGGGAAGAGCAATCACAGGCTGTTTTGACTTCTTCCAGACTTTGTTTCTGAAGGCAGTCAGTCAGTTCAGTTCAGTCACTCTGTCGTGTCTGACTCTTCATGACCCCATAGACTGCAGCACACCAGGCCTCCTTGTCCACCACCTACTCCCAGAGCTTGCTCAGACTCATGTCCATCGAGTCGGTGATGCCATCCAACGATCTCATCCTCTGTTATCCCCTTCTCCACCTGCCTTCAATCTTTCCCAGCATCAGGGTCTTTTCCAATGAGTCAGTTCTTCTCATTAAGTGGCCAAAGTATAGGAGTTTCAGCTTCAGCATCAGTCCTTCTAATTAATATTCGGGACTGATTTCCCTTAGGATTGGCTGATTTGATCTCCTTGAAGTCCAAGAAGGACTCTCAAGAGTCTCCTCCAACACCACAGTTCAGCGCTCAGCTTTCTTTATGGTCATACTCTCACATCCATACATGACTACTGGAAATACCATAACTTTGACTAGACTGACCTTTGTTGGCAAAGCAATGTCTCTGCTTTTTCATGTGCTGTCTAGGTTGGTCATAGCTTTTCTTCCAAGGAGTAAGCGTCTTTTAATTTCATGGCTGCAGTCACCATCTGTAGTGATTTTGAAGCCCAAGAAAATAAAGTCTGTCACTGTTTCCATTGTTTCCCCATCTATTTGCCATGAAATGATGGGACCAGATGCCATGATCTTAGTTTTGTGAAGGAAAATTTACTGCAAATGCATGAACTAAGACTTTGAAGACTTGGTGTTGTCTCAGCTGTGAGAGCTCAGATAAACCACCCAACCTCGCTAATCTCAACTTCCTCTCTCAAATGCTTCCTCCACTTCCACAGCATGTTGAGATGAGGACTTCCATCCACACCTGGGCCCTCCTTTCCTTCCCTTCAAGTCCTAGAGTAGACTGAGCAGGACTTGGTTTTGTATATTAGAAATGTTCATTCATTGCCCTACAATTTTTACACTGTGTTCACCTGGGCTATCTGGATTATTTTTTACAACACTCAAGGGAAGACAGGTGTTATTAGGACTCCCATTGAGGACAGCCCCAAGTTCCACGGATACTCAGCAATGTGTTCAGGACCTTGTAGCCCATAAAGTGTCAAGGCCATGCCCAAAGCCGGGCCCCTGACCCTGGCCTTTCCACTCCACCATGTGTTTCTCAGCCAGAAACACAGTCAGTACAGCCCAAGGCCCTCCTCGGAGACGGCTGGTGCTCAGGTGGTGCTGGGAAGGGCACCTTTGCCCCAGCAAGTCAGTCACTCACCCTCTCTCACCATTGCAGACCACGCTGTGGTCCAGAGGTACGTCCCCATCACTTCTGGAAAGGCATGAGCAGTTCACCTGAGGTTTGGTCTTGAGAGCAACTCAAATCTTGGTCCATGGAAGCATGTGTCTGGTCCACTGATGGGGGTCCCTTGGGCCAGCCCATTCCCCACCCATGATCAGCAGGGTGATGTGAGCCAGGCCTTGATGGTGAGGGTCACACATGACACAAACATGGTGCGCTAGTTACAGAAACACAGATTGAAGCAAAAATTCATGGACTCAACCAGACAAGTGACAGGGACATCAGGTCTGATTGGCTTTGGGACTGAAATGAAGCCACTAGTTCTAACTCTCTTATCAAGTCTCTCATTATCACAAGATGCCTGTAGTTGCTTCCACTCTACATGCCATGATTCACACTGCAAAGAAAGAACGTCTGCCCCGACACAGATCATACTGGTCCGGTTGACTCAAGTAACCATCTTGAACCAATCAGTCTCTCTTGGGGGAATCTGCTGAGATTACTGGCTCCAGCTTAAGTCCTGTGGTGGGGCCAGTTTAAAGGAGGATGGAACCATTCAAACACAGGGGCTGAGAGGACAGAGGGAGAGTTCTCCAAGGGAAATTAAGATGTAATCACTAACAGACAAACAAACACAGCCAGGCAGCCAAAAGTCCAAATATCAACCTGAGGCACAAGCAAACTCTCATTCTTTCTCTAATGCAATAGTTGGCGAATATTTCCTGCAAATGGCCAGATAGTAAATATTTTAGGTTTTGCCGGCCGTAAGGTCTCTTGTCGAAACTACTCAACTCTGCCATGGTGGTGTGAAATCAGCTAGACAACACATAGATGAATGAGCGCCTCTGTGTTCCAACAAAACTTTACTTAGGGACAGTAAAATCTGAATGTCACATAATTTTCAGGTGTCACAAAATATTATCCTCCTTTTGAGTTTTTAAGCCTTTTAAAAAATTAAAAAACTGTTCTTCATTCATAGGACTACATGAAAACAGACAGCAGGCTGGATTTGGCTGGGGGAAGGAGTGTTTGGCCGATCCTCACTCCTAAAGGAGGGCTGTCAGGAGGTGGGGAACAAGGGTGAGGACTTTTATGTGATCAAAGGGCATGAGGTCCAGAAAAAATCATGCATCTTTGGAGCACGAATAAGAATGAGCTTGAAGAAATCATTGGAATGAAGAGAAATTCTCAGTCCAGTTAGCGATTTACCTATATCTTTTCCCACACTAATTTACAGAGAGAAGTCTATTAATCATTCCGGGTGCAGAAAGGAAATCGCATTCTCAGCATAAACATAAATTATCAGCCTAAAACTCAAATTCCTTCCGAGGGATGGGGCACGCTAAAAGTTTTGAATAGCTCAAATAGAACAAATGGGTGAGAGGAGATAATGCATCTTTTGAAATACAAACCTGAAAAGACGTTATGCTCAATTACACTGACAAAAGATTTGGGATCCAGCAATATCCTCCGTGGAATTCGGCAGCTAAACAGGAATGCTAAATCACAGACTCTAACTTAAGCAAGAGTAATCTAGCATAAGCCACATTACATGCGCATCCGCTGGGAGCCTGAATCTGCTCTGATGTTTACAAAATGCCTTTCTCCATCTCTGTTAGAAGGTGGGCTCACCTGCTAAGACCCTTGCGCCTCCAAGTTCCCAAACTGAGCAGTGGGGCGCTTTGGAAAGAAAGCAGAGTTAAGGAAGGTGGTGAGAAGAATGGACATGCTAAGGGGGAGTCTGGACTCTTCAGAGGGAGGAGTTTCAGCTCCAAGAAACAGTGCTGGGGAGAGAAGATGCCAGGAAAGGAAATGGACAGAATTTTATGACCAGGAAGAAAAAGAACTGGCGTGTGGTTGGAAGTCCATATATCACCCTGGGCACAAGCAAGGAAAACTGACACTCATTTTCTATGACCCCCATCCCACTCCTGATCTCCACTTCTGAAGTTAGAACAGGTCTCTACAGACCAGACTCCAGGTCCCAGATGGAGCATGGATGACCTCAGGTGGTTCCCCACCGTCAGCAGGACAGCTGGGGCTTGGTAGGTATTTAACACCCAGGCAACAAGTTCTGGAGATGGGTGTGTGTTAAGTCATCAGAAGAATAGAAAAGAAAAGCTAGACCCTGGAAAACAAGGGCTGCCACACGTTTCCAGAAGGCAGATTGAGATCCTACGTGATTTATTGGTTGCTGCCGTGACAAGTGTGAAAGGCTGACCCGTGGAATTTGTACCTCAGGTATCCTGGGAGAGAGACAGATGAGCTAAAGAGAGAAATAAAGGATTCTAGAGAAACAGAGAATCAGCTGTGCTCTGCGTCACAGCCAACAGCAAAAATGGGGACTTACAGATGAAAGATATGGGGAGGCTGGTTTGAGAAGCAAGTTGGGTATTCTGGAATGAAAGGGGCTGCATGTGGAGCATGGAGCTTCCTGCCATGGAAGCTGGCGGTACACCGGTAGGAGAACTGTCTTCAAGAAGGCTACCTCTTGTTGCTGTTCAGTCGTTAAGTCATGACTGATTCCTTGCAACGCCATGAACTGCAGCATGCCAGGCTTCCCTGTGCTTCACTGTCTCCCTGACTTTGCTCAGACTCAAGTCTGCTGAGTCAGGGATGCCATCCAGTCATCTCATCCTCCGTCACCCCATTCTCCTCTTGCCGTTCAGTCTTTCCCAGCATCAAGGTCTTTTCCAGTGAATCGGCTTTTCACATCAGGTGGCCAAAGTATTGGAGTTTCAGCTTCAGCACCAGTCCTGCCAGTGAATATTCAGGGTTGATTTCTTTTAGGACTGACTGATTTGATCTCCATGGAGTCCAAGGGACTCTCAAGAGTCTTCTTCAGCACCGCAATTTGAAAGTATCAGTTCTTTGGTGCTCAACCTTCTTTTTGGTCCACCTCTCACATCCAAACATGACTTCTAGAAAAAACATAGCTTTGACTATATGGGCCTACATGCTCAACAAGGAACAGCAATGGGACAACCAGGGAACCAGGCTTCTCATCCAGCTATGTGGAGCAGCTGAAAATCATGTCCCTGCTAGTTCAGTTCAGTTCAGTTCAGTTCAGTTCATTCGCTCAGTCATGTCCGACTCTTTGCGACCCCATGAATTGCAGCACACCAGGCCTCCCTGTCTCTCACCAACTCCTGGAGTTCACTCAAACTCACGTCCATCGAGTCAGTGATGCCATCCAGCTATCTCATCCTCTGTTGTCCCCTTCTCCTCCTGCCCCCAATCCCTCCCAGCATCAGAGTCTTTTCCAATGAGTCAAATCTTCATATGAGGTGGCCAAAGTATCGGAGTTTCAGCTTTCACATCAGTCCTTCCAATGAACACCCAGGACTGATCTCCTTTAGGAGGGACTGGTTGGACGGGGCCTGACAAAACATGGTCCGCTGGAGAAGGTAATGGCAAACCACTTCAGTATTCTTGCCTTGAGAACCCCATGAACAGTACAAACAGGCAAAAAGATGTGACTCTGAAAGATGAGCCCCCCAGGTCGATAGGTGTCCAGTACACTACTGGGGAAGAGCAGAGAAATAGCTATAGAAACAATGAAGAGGCTGAGCCAAAGTGGAAACCATGCCCCGCTGTGGGTATATCTGGTGGTAAAAGTAAAGTCCGATGCTGTAAAGAACAATACTTCATGGGAACCTGGAATGTTAGGTCCATGAATTAAGGTAAATTGGATGTGGTCAAACAGGAGATGGCAAGAGTGAACATCCACATTGTAGAATCAGTGAACTAAAATGGACGGGAATGGGCAAATTTAATTCAGATGACCATTCTATCTACTACTGTGGGCAAGAATCCCTTAGAAGAAATGGACTCAACAAAAGAGTCCAAAATGCAGTACTTGCTTGCAATCTCAAAAATGACAGAATGTTACCTGGGAAGCAGTTCAAAGTCTAAGTTACTTTCACCTTTAGCCATTTGCCATCTCCAGTTTTGAAGGAAGTGATGAACAGAGTCAGGAGGCAGAGAGAGAGATGCTTAGCCTTCACAGCTGCTTGAGCTGTACTGGAGAATAAGGCTTGAGCTTCAGCTGATGCTGGATTTCCTCACTGTTCTCCAGCTCCAAGCCCAGACTTAGGGCCTGGGTGTGGCAGAGGGATATGCCGTAGGCGGCAATGATGGTAGTGACCTGCCTTACATGCCATGGGACACAGAGTCCAAGAACTTCAGCGATGGGCTTTTTCCTGCCCCCAGAAGTCAGGCAGGTCACGCCTGGGTGTGCTCTCCATAAGGTCACACAAGGAGAGGCGTCTGGCTTTCAGAGAAGCCTCAGGGGAGGGCAGCTAGACAGGTCTGGGAAGGGCACTGGGATCTTGGGGCAAGGGAAGGATGCTTGCCTTCCTCCCAACAGGAACTCTGAGGGCATCACAGGAAAGCGGACCCATGCCTTCAGGGAGGCCTGGTCCTTGGGGTTGCCAAGCAAGGCGCTAGCTTCTAGGTGCTGGAACAGAGGACACACAACAAGCAGCTCTTTAGCCATCTGCTGAGGAAATACCAGGGTAAATTAAAATGAGAGTGGATTTGTGACTTCTGTCTTTTCCAAAAAGATAGTGTTGGCAGGTTTATGAGAAAACCATTCCCAAACACCTTGAATTTATATGGCACGCTTATTTCAAAAGCTCTTCCACATCTGTTAGCTCTTTGAAGCCCCTGGAGGCAGGTAGGGCAGGGGAGTGCTGGGTGGGGGAAGGAGCCTCAGAGAGCCTGAGCCTTGGGGCCCCAGGGGAAGAGGCTGGAGCGGCACTCTGTGCCCTGGCCCTCCACACAGACGCAAAGGGCTTCTCCTCCTCCCAGAGCTCTGGCCAAGGGCCACATGTCATAAAGCTGGAAGCAAAGTGACCACTTAAGAGTTGGGTGGTCAAGTGCAAGTTGGCCCTGGGAGCACTCCTTTCTCTCACACACTGCCCTGTACCCCTGTGCCCTGCAAATTAACCAAGACTTCTAGAGGCAAGAAATAAGAAATAATGGCTCCTCCGACAGAAGCAGACAGAGGCTGATTGACAAGGAGGCCCCTCATAATCAGTGCTGCAGTAAACTATACTAATTATGGTGTCAATTGGTAACATTATAAAGGTTGAAGCTACATAATGAAAAAAGCATACACACAGGCAGAGCAAGTTCAGTAAATGTAATTACAGGGTGACATTATTGGCAAATAGTATTTTATGAGGGATTAAGAGGGATAAACACATTGCCAAACTTACAAGCTCCTCAGGGGTGGGAGGACCCAGAACTGGCCAGTGACTCGCCACTATGATTCAGCTAGCTGAGCTCTTTGGGGGAGCCCTGAGGGTCTTCTGGGCATCCCCTGAAGAGGTGCTTTTAGGTAGAGATCACTGTTCTAATGCCTTGTAAGCTACATAATATCCTTGTTCTTGGCCTGTCCAGGGCTCTTTAGTCTTCAGATCCTAAGATCACGGACTGCCCTAGCTGAAGGTACCATAGACACTTTATAGCTTTGGAATGGGAACCTGCCCATTCATTGTAACATTATCCATATTCAACCATATCCATGGAGTGCAGACCAAGGTCTCCGTTGTCCTTGTGTTACCATTCTGAGGCATCCCAGGTGGCTCACATGGTAAAGAATCTACCCAGGTTCTGCTCCTGGGTCAGGAAGATCCCCTGGAGAAGTACATGGCAACCTGCTGTAGTATTTTTGTCTGGAGAATTCCCTGCACAGAGGAGCCTGGCGGGCTATAGTCTATGGGGTTGCAAAGAGTCGGACACGACAGAGAGACTAACGGTTTCACTTCGCCATTCTACGGAAGACCAAAAATCAAGCAAATCACCAAGGCCATCCTGGATTCAGCGCTCAGATGAAAACTGGACAATGTGATGTGATGGCAGGGATGGAAGGGAGAGGTGGAAGAGGAGAGACAGGCTTCCTACTATGTGGAAGGTCTATGAGGGCTTCCTGAGTACAGGACACATACACTGAGTTCCAGGAGCCAAGACCAGAGGAAGGGAGGAAAACTGCTCCTCCCAAGACACCAGTTCCTTCCTGGCAGAAAAAGGGCAGAACACAGGCACTCTCACTCAGAGTCAGAGTTCCTGTCACATCAGGCGCTCTCAAACAGGATGTGGGCCAGACTGGGAAGAGAAACGCTCATCTCTCAGGATCAGTGGGGCCATTGCGTTTTGGAGGTTAAAGGAACATAAGAGATCACATAACTCAAAGTCCCTAAAACACTAGAGAATCATGTATGTTGCATGTGTGTGTGATAAAGGAGCTTCTTCCCAGTTCTCATTGTCTATTGCTATACAGCAAACCACACTGAACCAAACAGAGATATCTTTTTATCTCCCCTATTTCTTAACCAGACAGTTCCTGGTCCCAGTTTCTTCTGTGGTTACAGTCAGATGATAGGGCTAGAGTCATCCAATGGCTTCTTCACTCTTGTGACTGGTGCCTGGGCCAGAATGACTGGAGGCTGGCCAGCACATCCTCCCTATGGCCTCCCTACACAGCTAGGTTGGGCTTCCTCACAGCGTGGCAGACTGGCTTCCTCCAGGGTAAATATTATAAACATACCAGGCAGGAGCTACAGTGTTCTCAGGACCTAATAATGAAAGGCTAGACTTTCCTTTCTGCCACAACATTTTGATGAAAAGGAAAGGTTATCTCACTAAGGCCATCCCAGACTCAGGAAAAGGAAATTAGACTCTAGCTTTCAATGGAGGAATAGCAAAGAATTTTTAGCCATCTTTAATCTAGCACACACCCTGAGCATTAAAAATACACAGCCTTTATCAAAGGCCTGCTTAGCCTCTCGACAACTTAATAAACGTGTCATTCACACTCTGATTGCTTCACTTCCCTCCGATTATTCAAAGAATTAGTCTGTATTTATTGAGAGCCTTCCAAGTAAAAATGTGTCATGCTTGGTTCTATCTGCCATACACAAGGTACAGTGTACATTTTTTTTTTTTTTTTTTTTGCAGGAGCTTACATGTGTATTGTGAGGAAAGAGATCAACTTTATTCTTTTTTTCTTTTTTTGGCTGTGTGGCTTGGCATGTGGGATCTTAGTTTCCTGAACAGGGATAGAACTTGCATCTCCTTCAGTGGAAGCACAGAGTTTTGACCACTGGCCCACCAGGGACGTCTCCGCCTTTATTCTTTTGCATGTGGTTATCCAGTTGTCCCAGGTGGCTCAGTGGTAAAGTACCCACCTGCCAATGCAAGGAGACAGAAAAGACGGTTTGATCCCTAGGTCGGCAAGATCCCCTGGAGGAGGAAGTGGCAGCTCACTCCAGCATTCTTGCCTAGAGAATCTCATGGACAAGGGAGATTGGTGTGCTACAGTCCATGGGGTTGCAAAATGTCAGACACTACTGCACGATTAAGCATGCACGTTCTGGATAAAGTGCCACATACTTCAATTTATAATCATTGAACTTATTTTTAAAGTGAAATTTGACATAGAGGTCCAGTATGTCAAACAAGTCAAGGTGGGACTATTCTGGGTGAGGTGAGAGTCTCAGGGCATCTCTGCCAAGGCTGTGCTCAGAAAATCACAGTGTGTGTGCTATTGTTAGAGATGGCAAAAGGAAATTAAAGAGTGAAATGTCCCTTCTCCCTATAATATGCTTTCCTGATGAAAAATATGGACTCAGACTTATGGAAGGGCTAGTATATTCATCTAATTTTTTTTTAATTTAAAATCTCTGCCAAATTAGTTTGAACAAAAAAGAACACAAGAACAAGTAAGTCCTATGGGAAACTTGTTTCCAGTAGGGTTGGATTCAGGGGCTCATACAAGGTCATGTACTACTTAACATGTAATATACTAACTAACAGGGTTGGGTCTCTCCAGGCGTGACCTGTGCTGGCTTCACTCTCAGGGGGCACTTTCTCTGTGCTTTTGGAGGACAAGGTGGCCACCAGCAGTTCCCCTTACTCCTACAGTCGGGCACTTTCCTCGGGCTATTTCTATTAATTCCAGCTCTGCTTGGCCTCGCTTGGGTCCTGTGCTCGAACTCACACAATCTAAATGGTCAGTGGATGATGTCCTACTCTGACCATTGAGGTTTAAGGTGACATACACACACTTGAGTCACAGGAGAGCTGGGGAGGTCATTGGTGCTGAGAGTGAAGGAATGAGAATTAGATTCTTCCACCAGAAGAAGGCAGCTGGGTAGCAGGACAGGCAAAAGACACCTCTCCAGAAAGGAAGGCCAGCAAAGAACTAGGAGACAGGAGGGCAGAACGCCAGGGGAGAGCTGTGTGCTCCCTGGCCTCTCCCTACAAAATGAGAGGGTGGTCAGCTGTCTTGACACCAGGTCCCTGGGAGGAGACTTCAGATCAGTAATCAGGACCCCAGGTTAGACCTTTGTACTGGTTCTGCCCTCAGCCTTCATGTACCAAGAAGTCCTTCAAGCTTAGGGAGCACCCAGAAATGTTCCAGAAAACCTTTCAGTGGGTGCTTTGGCCTGAAATGTAGCCAGGGACAGAGAAACACAACTGCCACGCAGTATCATGAAACATTGCCATTAAGTTTAATGCCTTCGTAACAAAGAATGCCACATTTATTATCACAAATAAATCCACGGATTTAACACCCATCAGGCTTTAGACTTTATTTTTCCATATAAAATAAATATGGCTAGAGTATAAGATTATGACTGCACCATTATTTTCTAAAACTATTTAATTTAAACACAGTCTAACTGCCCCGTGCTACGAGCCTGGGCACAGAAAGGGCCACCCCATCCCGGTGGAAATGCTCACCCCACTGACTGCAGCAGAGAGCAAGGTGGGCTTCCCTGCGTGACGGCTGGGTTTCATCACTGTTTAACGAATTGTTGCACTCTTTATAGGATAAACAATAAATTGCACATGATTTATCATATTACCCAATAAATCATGTGACAAATCATTAGGCAGAGTGATAAAATCAAGTGTTTTAGAAATAAGTTAATCTATGATGCCAATGTGTAAACTAAACAGTTGCTTAAAAACCCTATTTACTAATCATTTTTACATAAAGAAAGATTAATGATTATGTAGATTAAATGTGTACTTATTCCTATAAACATCAGACAGTTGTGCGCCCTATTGGCCTTCTCTTTTTAGCAAAGCCCCCCGAAAGCCTCCCTCTGTAGTGTAATTTCGTCTGTCTCTCTCCTCCCCGGATGTGCCTTGATGGGGAAAGGAGGCTGGAGAAGTGAGGGCCAGAGAAAGAAGTGGTTAATGAAGAGCATGTCACCGAGGGGCCTGGCAGAGAGGCTGTTTTCCCTGTAAATTCTGTAATACACTAATTAACACTTTCATTAGGGCTCGGAGACAGGTTCCAATGCTGCCTGCTTCTCCAGCCTGCCTTCGACCCGGCGCTCTTTCTTGCTTGTGACAACTATGTTTATAGCTTCTCTGCCCATCGAGCTGGCTGGCACATCGAATTATCCTCAAGAGTACATGGGCATCACGTCACATTTGCGTGCCCGATATCATACGTGACGAGCTGTGCCACTGCCAGGGCCTTTAATGCACATCCCGTGGACGGCCGGCCCCCGGAATCCATAGGCAGATATTAAGCTAAATCTTTTTGGAGTCAAGCTTGTTTCACGTCAGTTACACAAACATATTGGTTCCTTTAAAAGAACAAATGCTTTGTGCGTAAGGAAAGGACTCCAGGACTCAAACCTGAGAAATCATTCCACGCAGCAGCTCAGCCCTTCCTTCTGAAGGCTGTTTGCTTAGGAGGAGAAAGGGAGAGATTGTTTGGCTTCTAGAATATGAGTTTTGAGCCATAATCATTATAAACTATGGATATTACTGGGAGGGAAGGGGAGAGCCTTAGAGAGTGTAACTAGAAAGACAATGGGAATATCAGAGATGACTCGTTTCCCTCTCTTGCATGAAAATGCTGCTAATCTTCTCAAGGGTCCCTCTGACTCTGGATTTCCCCAACATTACAAATCAAACCCTGAAGCTGATCTAGCAATGCAGAGAAAACTGAAGCCATCTCAGATGCGTGAGAGAGCTCCCCTTCTATCTTACATGAAGTCCGTGTTAAACTACTCGAAGAAATGCAAATCTCTGAGGTTTGGGGGTCATCATTCCTGGGGCCAGTGGTGCCCTGTGAAGTGGCTGTTGAAAGACTGGGAAAAGCATGGGAGGTAAGAGGCATCTCAAGAATGACTCAGTGCTATCATTCTCCAGAAAAGGTCTAAAAAATGAAATGGATACGTTTTACTGACAACTTCAATTTCCATGACCTACCAGGAAAATATTGCCTCCGAGGCAAGAAATGAGCTTTCACACGTAATCTTTAGCCCTTCCCAAGAGGCAGGACGTTGAGTGTTGAGAGAGGAATGTCGTAGGAATTCTAAGACCCTATATAACCTCAGATGCCTGGCTTCTCCCCTGTGCTGCCCCTGAGAAGCCTCCAGGACAGAGTGGAAATGTTTAGAGGAAATGACCCAATTGCTAAGATAGTAATTTATGCTTCTAAATGCCCAGGAAAGAGATAGATTAAATGACAACAAAATCTTCATCCTAGTTCCCCTTCTTCTTATCTAACCCACCTCAAAATCTATCCTGATTCACATTTTAAAATACTGCATGTATTAATCAGGGTAAGTTGAGTTTTGCTTCAGTAACATAAGAGCTCTGAACCTCAGAAGAGTAAAATGAAATTTTCTTTCTTTCTCTTGCAATGCCAACATAGGCCCAGGGAGCCCTTGGAGACAGGTGACCTCCTTATGGTAGTACAGCAAGACAGTCTGCTTCAATCTGATGTTACCGCCGTAGAACTAAGTGCTTTCCTAATCACTGAGGAAGAGAGTATGTTCTAGCAAGGGTTAGTTAATGCTTTCACCAGAATTAACACTTTTTTTTTTTTGGTCAGAATGAACCACATGGTCCTTAACTTCAAGGATGAGGAAGCATCATCCTCTACATGCCAGAGATAGGAAAGAAGCAGATATTGTGAACATTATAATATTGATCATACAACCCACTTCCCAGAGCACCTTCTCTGCAGCAGCACCATTCCCTGCAAAAGCATAAAAGCAGAGAACCCTACTAGTAGGGCTTACTGCCCAGGATCTTGCTGCTACAGTCTGGATGTTTCCAGCCTTAAAACTGTGGTACATATGCTTTGTGGCACATTTGTGTAGTGCTCAGCTCTGCAGAGTGGCAATATAGTCTAATGCTCAAGAGTACAGACTCTGAGGTCAGACAACTTGCATGTGAGTCCCAGCTCTGACGCTTATTACCAGTATGATCTTGGCAAAATTGATCAATTTCTCTACACCTCAGTTTTGTAATCTGCAATGTGGAGCTAGTGATGGTGCCCGACTCGTGGGTTTTTGTGAAGATGAATTACATCAATACCTGTGAAGCCTTGGTACTGAATAAGTGCTACAGATATGTTTTCTCTGATTGTGATGCTTTATAATCTGCAAGGGGCCAGTGGTCATTATAATTCATCTAAAGAACAAGCTCACTCTGTCTCTTGCATCTTCCTCCATCCTAGAGAGATCTCAGAAGGATGATGTTTTGTTTAAAGCCTGAAGAAAGACATTAGAAACTAAATTTGGGGAAAATGAATTGCTCTGCATATGAAAATGAGAGGATTATGAAGAAATGTGGCAGAAACAGCTACATCAGCCCAATAATCCATATGTCCCCTTCATTTTCCAGCCCCCTTGAAAGTGAAGTGGCCTTATAGTTAATTAACACCAATTAGGTGGGAGCAAAAGTAACAGCTATCTTTAGGATACAAGATTTGGTTGCTGCACCCTCCCTCTCCCATTACAAAAACTGGGAAGACCCTGTGTTGAGAAAGTGAAGCCTGGATTGCTGAGTCACCCCTGGAGGAAGGTCATCTTGAAAACCTATTAGTGGAACTGCATGTGTGAGCACTTTTGTTGACTTAATCCCTGATGTTTTAGAGTTATTTGTTATTACAGCATATCCTAGCCTAACCTGACTAATACAAAGGGGGTTTGTTCCTGAAAGAAAAGAGCAAAGAACAGAGAAGATAGCCAAGTTGAATCGAGTGACTGAAAGTTTCTTAAGAAAAATAATATATAATACATTTAAGCTTTTTTGCATTGCTATGATGCTAATGCAATATCCTGTATGATGTTAATATCCTCTATTTCTCCTCTTTTGTTTTTATCTCATTGTGTTTTGTGTTTTATTTTGTAAGTTTTGCATGAGGAAAACAATTAAAGAGACAGATAAGTCTACATCTAAATTAACCCCGGAAGACAGCAGCATGGAATCTTGAGGTAGAAACTTGGAGCTACATGTGCTTATGATAACAATATACTCTACAGATAGCTTAGCGGTACTCTAAGCTTTCCATTGTTGTTGTTGTTGTTGTTCAGTTGCCCAGTTATGTCTGACTCTTTGCGACCCCATGGACTGCAGCACACCAGGCCTCCCTGTCCTTCATCATCTCCCGAAGTTTGCCCAAGTTCAAATCCATTGCATTTGTGATGCCATCCAGCCTTCTCATCCTCTGACGCCCTCTTCTCCTTCTACCCTCAATCTTTCTCAGCATCAGGGACTTTTTCAATGAGTCAGTGGTTCGAATCAGGTGACCAAAATCCTGGGACTTCAGCTTAAGCATCAGTCCTTCCAATGAGTATTCAGGGTTGATTCCTTTAAAATTGACTGATTTGATCTCCAAAGGACTCTCAGGAGTCTTTTCCAGCACCACAGTTTGAAGGCATCGATTCTTTGGCGCTCTGGCTTCTTTATGGTCCAAGTCTCACAACCATATAAATGACCACTGGAAAGACCATAGCCTTTACTATATGGACATTTGTTGGCAGAGTAAATTCTCTGCTTTGTTGGCAGACCAATGTCCCCTTTGTGGATCACTGCCTTGTCATGGCAAATGAGCTATGAGCCATGCTACTTAGGGCCACCCAAGACAGATGGGTCATAGTGAAGGGTTCTGACAAAGTGTGATCCACTGGAAGGGGGAATGGCAGACCATCCCACTATACTTGCTGTGAGAACCTCGTGAACTGTATAAAAAGATGTCCATAGATCATTCAAATCAGTAATCATCACTCTGATTATATCTTAAGAGGTAGACTGGCCCTAGATTATAGAAACCTGAGATAGGGATAAACAGTATTTAATATCACCTCACATTTACAGACAAAAGGAAAAACAAACAAGGTCTGGACAGATCATGTAGCTTTCCCAAAGTTACACAAAAAAAGAATAGAGTGAACTTGGGTCCAAAACTCAGATCTTTTGGACCTAAGCCCCCAAAATGCTCTCTTAGACATATGTAAACCAACCTCAGCAGACTCAAAGTCACCAGTAATCTCCACGTTGCTAGAAAAGTAAATTCTCAACACTTACAGGTTTGACATATCTGTCGTATTTGGTACAACTAACCCTAACCCTCTTCATTATGAAACGTCCTTCACTTGGCTTCCAAAACACAACACTTCTGGTTTACTTCTACATCATTGTTGCAACTTTTCCACCCCCTTTGTTGAATCCTTCTCATTTTTCAACCTCAATGGAGAAGGTGCTTCAGAGTTCAGTCCTTGGACGCTTTTTCTTATTTCTACATATTTACTCCATTAATAAGTACATCTAGTTTCCCAGTTTAAATTTCATCTATATGCTGATATAAACTCAACAGATTCATAACTCCAGCCACGACCTCTCCCCTGAACTTCCAAATCATATATCAACCACTCACCTGGGATGCCACTTAGACATCTAATAGGCATGCACACACTTAATGTGTCCCAGACTGATTCCTAATTTTCCTTTCTCATCCAACGTACTTCTGCACAGATTTGCATACCACAGTCAACTGAAGCTTCAGTATTTACCCAGTCCCCAAATACTCTTTTTCTGTCTCACCCAGCCTATAAGCAAGACTTCTTGGTCTTCCAGCAGCTCCACAGAGCTTAGTAGCAGCCACTGTGACCTAAACCATCATTCTTACTCACCTGTATTCTTGTGTTAGCCTCTTAATTGGTGTCCCTAAGTCACCCAGTTTGAGTCTTTGCTCAAATGTCACCTTCAATGTGAAGCTTTCCTATACCACCAAACTTCAATCAACCCCCTTTCCACCAACGCTCCATAGGTCCCTTGCTCCAGCACTTAGAATCATCTATCATGTTATTTATATTCCATCTCCTTCCTACTGAACCTGAGCTCTAGAAGGGTTTTTTTTTTTTTTAACTACATCCCTAGGGTGCAGAAAAGATGCTCCAACCACTCATTTTTTGCTGAATGAGTGAATAGACGGAACAAATGTTCTCCACCCTGACTCCACTACTCCTTACTCTTAACTCAGTTACTATCTGGTTGCTGGATTTCTTCTCACCTTGGTTTTTTTCTCCTCCTCCCAGGTGTTTCAACCTGGTGTCCTGGGAATCAAGGTGCCTGGCTTCTCTGTCTATTCTCTCCTTTGCTTCTCAAACAGCCTCCCTGACTCCTGTGGCAGCAGGAATATTTTTTTCCCCCACTGACCAGGATCATTCTCTGCTTCTCTGAAACAGATTGGAAGCCTCATGGTGCAATTTCTTTTCCTTTGCCATAGTATTTTTCCTAACTCTTCCAACCCATAGCAACCTCCCCCATTTCTGAATGTTTCGGGTGCATGCTGGATAATAATAATAAACACTCACATGCTTAAATGTTTGTAACAATAATATTAGGGAGATACTGCTGTTACCTATTCTACCAACAAGGAGGCTCAGAAAACTTAGGCTACTTATCAGAGTTTCAAAGAGTAAAAATTCGAATGCAGGCAGGTCTAAACTCAAATCTTGTGTCCTGAACTCTGTCACACTGTGAGACCCAAAGTTAAATTCTTGGTCATTTTTAATTAGCTCCTCAAATTCCTGAGTAGTTTATGTATAAGCACTGTCATACTCCTGCTCTGTTAGCCTGTGACCTCTACGGGGCCAACACATGCGTGACTTAATGGGAACTTTCTGCCACATTCACCAGTTTGTTGGGCTTTGGTAGGGGAGGGGAAGAAACAGGACCGCTTTCAGAGCCATTACACAAGAAAAAGACATTCAGGTAGCAAAATGCCCCCTGAGGGAACCAGGCAATGAGCTTCTTCCTCTTTTCCCTTGCTGCTTCACTCCTGCATTTGACAGAAATCAGAATGGTAGAGACATGTTCACTACTACAGGAAAAGAAAAGAGAGGTATGCCTCCAACCAAATGATTTTCTGCTCCTTAAGTGACCTTTTTAGGCACTTTTGCTATGAGGGTCTCAGACACCTTTGGAAGCAGCCAATATAAATTCATCCATCCACCTACTGCCCACTGACCCATGTTTGTATATTGACACCTACCGCTGTACTCAATCCCAGCAGAGACATGAAATTTCTTCTTTGTAGGGATTACAAAGAAATGGGTGCAAGTGACAAGTTAGAGAGCAAAATAAGTTACTCTATCCATGCACCGTGCTTCCTAGTTTATAAAGCATGCTCTCATACGTCTCATCTTAACTTCAATATCTCCTAGCTGCAGACACTGTGTCAATGAAGAGCCTGTTCCATGATCATAGAGTAAGTATACAGACGATTCAAAGTTCAAACCCAGATCTCAGACTCCAAGTCTAGTGCTCTTTGCACCAATCCATACCAGCCAATTCCAACCTAACGCCTCCCGAAGTGACAGAGTAGAATGCTAAGTAGGGTCTACTCTCATCACCTTCATGAAAGCCAACCTCGGCTACAAGTTGTGGACGCTGTTACTTACCACCCAGGGCCGCCACCTTGCCTAGGACATAGCTGTAGTCTCTGAAAGACAGAGATAACTCCTTATATTTCATTTGCGCCCCCCAAACAATGTCCTGCCATGCTCTGGAAACATAGCAATATTCTCCATTAGCAATGGAGTCTTCTCCAGCCGCTCTAATCCACACAATCCCGGCTCCTCTCCAAACCAAGTATACAATCGATTCTCAGTAACGAAATGCTAGATGAGGGAATACAGAGCAAGTGTGATGGTGGGCAGCAGCGTGTCTTATGATCATGAGCTCTTCCCATACCTCCTCTCTTTTGTGACCTCATCCCTCTTCTTGACTGTGGGAGATAGGCTAGCCTTGGGAAGAAGAGGAGGTTCCTGCATATTTGTGTCCATGGGCACTGGATGCATTCTGGTGGCCAAGAGAATCAACTGCAGACTCTTCAAACATAGCTTCCAAGTTTGCTTCTCTAACTTTCAATTTGCGGTAACGTGGGAAATCCTACACCCCCTTGCTGGCTAGGGCACCAGCCCTTCCACCCCGAAACCGTCTCTGGATCCTTGACGTCAGCTGTCAACATCTCAGACTGGGCCTTGGGACTTTGCCGTGTGGGATGTCTTTTGTTAGTGACTCCACACAGCATGGTTTGGGTGGGTTCAGTGCAGTCTATAAGGGTTGAGGAAACTGTTGATGGAGATTCAAGAGCCTGCCCCCATTAGGCAGCCAGTCCACACCTAGCCAAGAAGAAAGCTAAGAGTCACCACTCCTGCTGCATGTTCTAACCACTAGACTGAGCTCCTGTTGCTCGACAAAAAGGATTTGCTGTTAATTAAAATAGGAGCATAAATTATTTTTATCCCTGTATTATTGGGTGGTAAGTAAATTCACAGTAACTCACTGGATTTTTTAAAATCTATTTTAAATATAAACACACTGCCATATTTTCTGTGGGTTTGAAAGCTTATGTTAAGTTTGCAAATAAGTCAACTCCATAAAGATAACATCTTTCCCTAAAAAATGTGTTGTAATCTAATGGCATGCTATGGAAAATTAACATCTTATTAACAACATACATGAACCGTCCCTCAGTTTAAAAGGTTCAGAGTCGACTTGAGTTCCTGACTCGGCCCTGAGGCCAGGATGACTGACACGGCAACCTCCAAACCATCTCCCCCCCTTGGGGGTGTGCTCTGCGGCCCTCACAGGACTGCTGTTTTATTTTGAGTCATGCTGAACTTTATTTTTGAACCTACCTTGTTACATGTCTGACAGGCCTGTGTTCGCAGAGGGACCTGGATCACTTTGGTCTACCCTAAAAAGACACCGTGTCAGACAGGGCTGCATGGAGATGTGTTCAGGTGTCTGTCTCTGCACCAAGGATCCAGGTAAACTGCTGTAAGGATGTTAATAGCCAGACCCCAGGCATTTATAGACCAGCCCTTGGTGATGGGGACAAAACACTGGACTTCTTATCCATTCTATGGAAAATAAAAGCCCGAGGCCACATAGGCCAGACATAATTTTAGACAAAATGAAAGTTACCTTCTTGTGTCCTCTCTTTTTTATAGTAAATATTTTATTTTATTTTTTTCTTATTTTAAGCCTTCTTCCATCCTCTTCTACTCCTTCTGTATCTACCTTGCCTAAAGAGTGGTTTACTTCCCCAGCAGAGTACCCAAGGGCCACAGTTCCTTATTGTGTCTCCATGATGAGTGTTTTCAGCATCTTTTCTGGGCCTGAGCCTTTAAGATGATTCAGCTGATGTCGCACTCAGACCCACCTTGACCTTACTTCTCTCCCCCACCTCCCTGGACCACTGGTCTTCAGAAATTTTAACAAAATATAAAGTCTATGTAAATAGGAAAAGGGAAAAGCTGTCAAAATCTGCATGAGTTGTTTAAATACCATGAATAAGAACCAGTAACAATAGGCACATCAATGAAGATGTGTTTCCTTCAGACTTGGCCATGTGCCACCCAACGCGAGTCCCCCAGAAAACGCCACTCGGCAAACGAGGGAGCCTGGCTCCCCCGCCCCTTCCTGACACCCCCTCCCTGGTAAAACATTTTTGACAAGCGACTCATCCAGAGCCATTTTCCACAGCTTTCCTTTCATTTGCATACTCATTAGAATAATGTGATTTCGCAAAGTGGGAATGTGTAAGTCCTCACCACGTGGAGAAAACTCTGAACCCCAGATTCCAGATGCTGGTCTGCCTGTGAGGGCACAGGACAGCTTAGAGGAGCCCCAGCATCAGCCGCCCTCTGTGAACACAAACAGCAATTTGAAAGATGGGGACCTTTTAGGAAAATCTTCAGAATTGACCTAAAGCAGAAAGGAGGTTTCAAAATGAAAGAAATGCCTTTTTTTATTAATGAGCCCTGGCATCAGAAAAGGGGAAAATACAGTGATTTCGCAAAGAATGGGAGAGCATGCATTTTGCTTTCTCTTACTCCTACTTGGTTTTCTTGCAAATGCTCGCCCCTGATTTAAAATGTCCACATGCCAACTTTTAAAAGTGCTATAATGGAATCATTTTCTCTAAGTCATTCCAGGGCATGACCTTTCAAATAACACTCTTGGTGCACCCTCTGTTGTTGTTGTTGTGTTTTTTTCCATTGTTGTTGTTGTTAATGTACATTTACTGAACGATATCTTGCAAATATATATATATATATTTTTGGTCACTTAAAAGCATGGAATAAACAATGCAAACTGTGTTTTCCCACATCATAAGCTGGTTTTGATTCCCTTACTTTCATGGACAGGGTTTCTCTATTTCCTGAAAAACTGGAAAAGCTTATGAAGCCAAAACACATTGCAAAGCAAATCACCCAGGATTTGCTTAGCTGGTCTTTACTTCACAGGAGGAAAGAAACTTTTTATTCATGGTAAAGAGGTATAATAAACATTTCAGAACCATTTCAGGGCACAGGCAGAGTTGAGAGTAGGGGACTGAATAGGGAAATGGAAGTAGGGCAAATGGAGCAAAATACTGATTTTTAAAAAATTTTTCATTGGAGGATAATTGCTTTACAATATTATGTTGGTTTCCGCCGTACATCAACATGAATCAGCTGTAGGATTTTCAAAAGAGTTGAGATCCAGAGTTCCCTCTGGAGCATACATACATTCTAGTCCAGTCTTGGGAACCAGATCTCTTGCATTAGGCAAGTCTAAAGGAGAGAAAAAAGGCGAATTCATCAGATGTTCCCGTGCAATATTTTCATCGCTGCTTAGGGGTGTTTGGTGGCCTTTCCTAGAGCAAAATAAGGTCACATTTGGGATCCGGCTCCCCTCTCACAGGGTGGTGGCGGACAGGGGAGCAGCAGAAGCCTGAGCAGAACAGAAATGAGGGGGCAAGAAAAGAAAAAGGGAAACAACACAACCTGCAGGCTTATACTCTGATCCCAGGTCACCTGCCTGAGGATGCTAAATGTTTTTCCAACGCCGTGTGGTTTGAATTTTTTAAGATTCCATGAGCATATCGCATTTCATAAAGCA